>NC_072738.1:76707625-76984177 GCF_026930045.1 Uloborus diversus
CATGTATCAAAATAGACGTAGGTTCCAGCTACTTGTTCACAACATCCAGATCTTACACCAACATTTTAACAAAAGTAAGCATAATTTATAAATGTTGCCAAATTCAAGCATTTTTCCCTGAAACAGTGCAAGTGTTAAAAAACACTTAAAACTCGTGGGGAAAAGAAAAAAAAAACAGATTTTTTTTCCAAATTGCAGTTAATGATGTACACATTGAAATACGATCAAATACAGCACAAAACTTCATCAATGTTATTTTTTCCGATTTTAATTCTGCTTAAATAATTGTTGACGATGCAATTAGTCCAAAACTAAAGCTCAATATAAGTTTTCTTTCATTAAATACATCTTCTGCAATATATTTTCCACAAATATTAGTTTATAGTTTTATTCACGAAAACTGTGCAGTTTTTTAAAATCTTTTATTTAATTTTTTTTTAATTCATTAAAACATTTTATTTTTCTTAGCTGGTGCAATTTTCTCCTTTTTGTGTCATTTTACGCTCCGATAAAAGAAATTACTTTCCTTAGAGCCATTAAATTCTACTCACGTTCCTATATTTTCACAGTTTGCATTTTGTTACTAGCTATTTTTTCAGGATTAAACAAAATACAGTTAATTAATAAAATATCAGCAAAACCCATCCGTATGCATTAAACATGTGAAGCCCGTATCGAGCCATTAATCAATATGTAAAATACTCGACGTTGTAGTTGAAGTTAAAGTGAAGCAAAAAATACACAGATTAATTTTGCCATTTTTTTTTTTTTTTTATCTTCGTTGTCGTTTTTGTTTCTTTAAAAGTAGGCGGTAAAGTTGAACCACTTTATGGCGGTAATTCATCAAACGACTAAGATGTAAGATAAACACTTCCGTAGTAATGACTCCAAATTTTGTACTTATTGAGAGTACAGAAAGGTTCACATCTTCTGTCAGTCTTCCTTCAAAAGCAAGTATATGTCTTTATGAATACATATATATTTCCTGAAAGGTATACAAACAGACATATACAAAAATATATGTATGTAAAAATATGTAGTACGTTTCAAAATAGTAATAAAAATAAAAATAAATAAAAATATTGAGATCAATGATAAGTTTTAAAAAAAAGGTTAAAAACTAGAACAAAATCCTTTTGTTTAGTACTTTACCTGGACATTGAATATAAATTATAAAATAATTAAAGTACGAGAGAGAGCTTATGTTGAATCAAGGCCCAAAGAATGCAAGCAATAATTTAAAAAATACAATACATTTGGTATATAATGCGCTACGCACATACGCTTCATCACCTTTTCGAGTTCTAAATATTTACTGAGAGAAACGCAGAAATATTCAGCTTTATCAGCGGGCTTCTGAAAATATCAAAACGATGCGCATGCTTACAAATCCTAATTAGAAATACACCCCAAACAAAAGGACATTATACGAAAAGAAATAAAATATTTAAATAAAAATCAAATAACAGAATATAAAGTAAATAAATCCACCACCATATCTTATGTCAGCTATTTCTCTGCGCAAAAAACATGCTAAGAAAATAAATGTGATACAATTTACATTTAGCATTTTCCTTTCTTAAGAAAGAAGTTTTGAGCATTTTTTGGACACTTGTTTTGTAGACGTTGAATTTTCTGTAGCAATTTGCTTTTTGAAGGCAAAATCATAATCATTTTAGCATTTATTCATAAATTTTGAGAATCCTGACAATATAAACACATTTTTGTGGAATTCATGCACATTTTATTAGCATTCCAATACGTTACATTTAGTTCTATGTAGATAACAAAAGTAATGCTTACTACATATTTAGCGTCACTATGATAGGTACTAAAATCTAAGTCACAAAGGTAAGCTGTGTAACAATCTAAATAATGCATATCTACTAGTAGATGCGACTTTAACTCTTTCACTAACACTTTCGCTTCGTTTGAGCCCCGGAATTAAACTAAACCCAGCATGCAAAGTAAATCTTTGCCAACGGTAATATTATTATAGTTGACATTTAAATAGGAATATTTCAAATGCAAATTTAAGTTCTCTGCCAAACAATTATTTGATCAAATTTAGATTGAAAATTTATTAGCTCTAACCAATTTATGAATACAGAAGTTTGTAGACGTTTGCTTTTAGGACAGTAGAAAATTATCACTGCCAATTCATTTGAGAAAAACTTTTAAATATGTAAATAAAAATGAGAAGTAATGTCGTGAACGAAACGAGCCTTCTCTTCAATCTACCAATATCAAGTCTCTAGTATCTAATCAATATTCTTTTAATTAGTAGAGACTGCAAATTATGCCAAACGTACTTTTTAACGTTTTAGGCCGATTTCTTGAAAAAAAAAAAAAAATGCCTCACTCATCTAGTGGGATAGATACGTAAAAAATAAAGAAACGAACAAATAAAGTAGTAGCACCTTTTTTAACAATGTAGCTAATAATTTTTTTTCTACAATAAAATTCTTAAATCGCTTTGAAAAATAAATAAATAAATTTAAAAAAATAAAAATTGAAAAAAAATGTGCTTTACGGGAAAGCTAAAAAGGGGGCTGTTTATTCACTATGGTGTGTTTATTCACTCTTTGGTCTCCCATGTATGCTTTTTTTTTTTTTCTGTAATCTGTACCAAATTATTGTACAACTATGCATGGCAGTTACGAATAATTTACTACTTTGTTTTAACAGTAAATAATTAATCAATCATGTAATAACAGTTTTCCTCGATTTTCAAAATCGAGCGAAAATTGAGAGAAAACTAGGGAGTCAAAATTTAATTTTAATTTTGGAACCAAAACCTTTTATTAGTTTTTGAAATCGAATTCGACTTTTTACATGGGTGACGCAGTTTCTACAAGAGTACCAAAAGCACCGAAGCCGAGACATTATGGTTGTTACTCGATCAAATAATTAATCCTAACATTGATTGAATAGATGGAGCCATAATGTACTTTACTTAGTGACATTAAACATTTAAAACTGCTTAATAACACTGGAATTATTAAATAACTTAATGGATTTGAGATATTCTGATTTTAATAATCTTTAGCTAATAAGACATTATCATATTTACGTTTTGGTAGTTATTTGATAAGCAAGAATATTGCGGCTCATTATCGTGCTGATGGTTAATGAATTAAGTGGAGAAAATATAATAAATTAAATGAAATTGCATTTTAAAGATTTGATAGTAAATATTTGTAATGGGGGGGGGTGTTTCAAGGGTAATAAGAGGTTATTCAATTTATATATTTATTTTTCATATCTAATATTGTCCCTGGATCCAAACAGATTATGCGATGGAAATTGTGATATGAGTTAAAAATACCAATGAAATTTAGATAAATTAGGGAGTTTGAAAAGATTGCATCATTTTTCAAAATATAGGCAAGATGGAATAATGTATACTGTTAAAGTATATTTTCTCGTTAATAGTTTCTGCTCCACAATTGGAAATGTCCAGCAGCAATTAATGCCATTTTCGGAACTTTTTTGCCTTATAGGTTTTAACTTTTTTGCTTTTAGTGGAAACCACCAGTAGCTGGCACTGCGTTCGTAGTTGATACTCATAAAGATAAAATATAATAATACATAAATTAGAAGATTGTAAGATGGCGATTATAAATGCAATGCTCACCATTAGCTTATTCTTAGATGATATTTTAGTTTTCTTTATAAGTGTCAACTAATAGTAATTTTCATTTAAAGACGAACTTCTCCCCCTATACCTTTAAGTATGTTTATTTTTGAATGTGACTATACCTTTCATTCTTTTTTTTTGGGGGGGGGGATTTAGTTTGGTTATTTTTGACCTAATTCTGATTCTCATAAAAAGTTAAATATAAGCATATATGGGTAAGCTTTGTATAGAACTTAAATGAATAAACCGAAGTTTAGTCGACAAAAACTTTCGCCATTAAGAGTAAGAGATTTAAACAGTTCAGGCTAGGAAGATTATAAAATATTGTTACCATGTCTGAACAAAGCTTGCGCCATATAAACTGCAGCTTAACCTAAATGTCGGTCATTTCACACTTCGTGATCGCAGTGATTCTATTGCCTAACAAAATTCTCCCATTGTTCTTAACAATGAATCTCTTGACAATTGTCACAGATCTTGCAATTTCAGATGGGCGAAATAATGGAGAGTGTTTAGCTAAACGATAGTTTTCAATGACTAGTGGTCAAGTTAGGGTAATGTCTTAATAAAACTATAAGGCAATTTTGAATCAATCAGCAAACGAAAAAGAAATCTAACAAATTTTCTCTATGATATTGATGATTATTATAATTTAACCAATTTAAAGAAAACATCAATTTAATCACACCTGAACATGTTTATGAATTGTACTTAACATATTTTTTTACACACATTTTTTTACTAAGAATGTAACGAAATATAAGTTTTTTTGTATTGTGTACCTATCTACTAATCGTCACATTTTTTCAAAAAATAGTTCGAAGCTTAGAAAAGGAAATGTAGCTTAATTTCTGCATTTTTAGCTTTTTTTTTCTAAAAACAATTCAGAAAATTGAATAAAAGATTTTGACTTACTTCCATCAATTGGTCGTTGATTCTTGCGTGGCATTTAATGGTTTGATATTCGGGGAAAAACGTAAATGAATATTTTTAACTAATTAAGAAATTTGTTGATATTTTATTTTTAATTATTTGTACATTAGTTGTTAGTTTACTAAAAGGAAAAATGCTGCAGTTAATTTTTATAAACATCCAAAAGATCATGAAGATTTGCTCTAAGTAAGAGAAATTTCCATCGGTCGAATTATATGCAAATTTTACCGTAAAAGCGATTGAGATGTAACTAAACCTTTGTTCAATTATAATAGTTTCTCTCTTATCATATACTACCACAGTGAAAAAGAAAAGGTACAAAAATGATGTTTTTATTGAAAAACGTACAACATACTGTTTTTTTCACCATAAATCATAAGCATTTCTGAATAAATTCAAACCGATTAGTTTGAAGGTAATTTGAACAAATACATGTTCCTTCGCTTCTATTCAAAAACATCCCTAAAATAAATGTTTATTGAATATTTAAATGCGATCCGATAACGGTATCAATAGAGTTATTTCAAGCAAATGTAGATGATTCAGTATTCAGTTGCATTGATAAAAATCTTTGCATACAATGCAATGATAATTTGTGGAAATACAGTGGAAATACTTCAATATGGTGTTTTGCTTCTGAGATTCCTTCGCTTACGTTATGGCTATCATAATTCCTTAACGCAGAAAAAATATTTCTTTGCTATGCCATATTATTAAACAAACGAATCCAAAACGAAATAGTTTCATAAAATCTGACAGTTTTTTATTATTATTATTACAAAAGATAGCAACAGCCGGTCCGCTTAAGCTGCAATAAAAATATTTTTCGCTTCTTCTTTTTCTGCCATTTTTTTGTTCGAAGCATGAGGAAATTGAGCCATTTTATTTTAGTTTTCGAAAGTGAGAGGGGGGAGGGACACGAAAACATTGTTCGCTTGTAGTAAGTAAAGAAGTAAAAACCGTCTGTTTAAAATCGGATATTTGTTTTGAATCTACAAAGCGTTTTTTCTTCTTTTTTTTTTCCTTTAGCTTATCTCTCAGCGTTTTTCGAAGCCAGTTAAACGCCCAATTTTGCCGCTCTTTTGGAACCTAATTGCTTCGAAAATATTCTTTTGGAAAGAATCCCGTTCGTTGAAATGCGAAAGAATTTAAATGCGTACTGTTCTTTTTGGAGGAATAAAATTAAACATTATCAATAAATGACTTTAAAGAAGCTATTTTGTAAGGAAATAATTTTGTGGTTGTTATTTTCGTGCACAGATTTTATTCAAGAAATGTTCTCTCTTTTTGTTATAACTATATTTTTAGCATTCATATTTGTACTGTAAAAACTCAAGTAAATGATAGAAAAATAAAAGTGATTGGTTGAAAAACATCATTATTTTAAATGCACTTTAATTCCATAAAACTCTTTAAAAAATAAATTTCATTTTATACATATTCAAGGGTAATTGACATTTTTAAAAGTACTTGAATAATAAATGTAAAAGTTATATTTTTGGGCATTTTAGCATTTTAAAACAAGTTAAAAGTTTGCTTAAATTAACTACTTTTGTTTAAAGATTTATCGTGTGTAGTTTTTCTATTATTTTTATATCAAAGTGTTTTTTCTAAAGTTATCTTCGTCATTAATTTTTACCCTGCAAAGTAAAGCGGCTTAATGGAAATATGTTTTAGTTATTTAGCAATAGTAAGAGATAGCGTTGTTTTCAGATTTGTTTGGATGACAAATTAAATTTTAGCTGAATCTGTGTGATCCTAATAATGATTCATCCTTATATGTATAATAGCGAAGGTTCGAGTAACGCTCCTGACGTGATCAACAATAACACTCGCCCCACGCCATGATAGTTTGACAATATTTTTTGGTAATGTTTGACATGCAGAGAGAAAGGCTTTAATTTGACGAGGTTGAACTGGATCCGGTCACTTAACTGTTTTACTGGTAAGACTCATTTTTGGAGAATGAAGAGACGAAAAAGGGGCCAACAATAAAAAGTTATCTACTGGACTTCAGGGTTAATCCACTGGAGTTAGGATTAAAATTTCAACTATTAAAATATCACCAAACATGCAATTCCTTCGTGCAAATGTAGAAGCAATTTGCACCCGTTGTACCTTGGCCGGCGATTTTCTAGTTAATTAATAAATGCATAAACTTTATTTTATAATTATTCATTTATTACATTCAAGTAAAAGTAAGCATTTTTATTAGTCCCATTGAGACCAATCTAAAAAGTCCTTTAACATCATACGTGTTTTAATTTTGAATATTTTGTGCCAGGAGGAAACTTTTTGTGAAGGCGGGAGAAATTAGACAGTTACCTCATGCCGAAACAAAATGTGGAATAAAAAATTTAACTGGTCTACCAGATTTAACAGCTTTGGACTCCTGATTTCTTCTGTTCTACCACAACTACTGGACAAGATATAATCAACTTTTTATACTTATTTTGGCATTTATATAGCCGTAGATGTGCCGCTGTCCCCATTCTCTCGCCGTCCCATTCCACCGGTTCTCCTCAACTCAACAAATAATTTTTTTTATAATCCAAGCTTTTGTTTGAGCTGTGTGATGATTCAAGATGGGAAGATATTCATTAATTCGCTTTTGTCATTTCAGTATTTAATGGAAACAGACATATTTAGTCAGCCCAGAAACCCATAACCCTGTTAGTACCTGAACACAAAAGCAGGTGTAGCGAGTGGAGGAAAAACCCGCGCAAGGTGAATGACTGTCCAATAGGGGCTCAGCCGTAATAGTTCGAATAAGTAAACAAATACCTGCGTAGCAAGTTTTAAAAACCCGCGAATCCTTCGTTTTTATGAATGGGAAAACGCGTTCTTTACGCCCTCATTCATTTACATGTGAGGAAGAGGCGTCTTTGTGGAATATCGTCTGCTAGAGGGTGTAGTCGAACGTACCGGGGCCCCGGGGCCATCCTCACGCCGCACGTGGCCCGGCGAAACGCCCCCGCGCCTTAAATGGAAATCCTCCTACGTGCGATACGGCGGAGGAAAGAAAGTGACGGGTGAAAAAATCGTCTGTGAAGAGTGATGTTTATGGAACGGCGTTATCATCGCGTTATTGGAGGGGTGTTTAATGCCATTGGAGTAGAACGCGTGGTAGGATTTCATAGAGCTGTCAACACTTAATGAAACGCATTTTCCTGCTTAGGTTTTATGAATAGTGATTTCCTGACGAGAAGTTATTGTTTTATTCTTGATATCACATTTATTCTGCGTTCCCAGTTTATATATTTAGGTGTGCAAGAAAAACGCTTCATGAATTTGGGGACTGGAAAAAACTGTCGTTTGGTAAAAATTCGAAAATGAGAAAAAAAAAAAAAAAAACCTTTGTGATGCATTAATGAACTTTTGTTGCTTTTACAGTATTGAAAAGAGCCATGTTGAATATGATATAGCAACATAGTACTGATATTAATATACTTGTCAAACTTTGCGTTTAAATAATTCAGAGTTAATGTTTAGAACAGTTTGAAGACAAGAATACAAATGTAAAATCATAGGTTGAGACCGATTAACAATCGTATGACAACCGAAGCACAAAACATAATTGTAAAGGTCAATGGCAAGGTCAGTGAAAACGAGGAAGACTTATGAAAAGGGTTGTCATATAAGGTTGAAAAAAGACTAAGAAGCAAGGGAGGTGGGTGAAATGGAGAACTAAAGCATAAGAGAGAATGTTTTGTAGTCGAGTTATTATGCTCAGGAGGCCTTGATTCAGTAGAAATTGTATTTAGTTGTAAATTTACTTATGGCTATTGGTTTGTACATGGTCTAAAATATTTTGAGGCACAATTAAGGTTTAAAATTAGTTTAATCTCTATCCAAAATATCTTGTTGACGTATTTAGTTTTCTTCAACCACAAAAAAATCTATCTTTCGTATTTCTGAAAGTCATTATTATAACTATAACAAATTAAAATAATGTTGAGGATAAATATTTCGGCATGAGAAATGATTTTTAAGAAGCAGTTGTACAATATATATGTTACTGAGAAAGTCTGAAATCTGTAAATGTCTACGTTAGTCATTAAAATATCAACATTCACATGGCCATGACATCGGCGAAAAGCCGAATATTTATGGTAAATCACCGGTGAAAGTCGAAATTCTCAATTTTCAGTCTTTCACCTAAACATACATTTTAGTGTTTTTTATTCATTGTTTGTGGCTTCAGGTATTTGCATGGCTGAGGTGCCATGAATTACTGGATGTACGTTGAATTCCCTAGGCGAAATTTCTTGTTACTTCCTTAAATGTGACTGTCCAAATTGTTGACAAAACTACAAAGGTGACTTCGGGAGAAACTTCTGCATTTGCACATGCACAACAAAAATTAAATACGAAACGAAATAAAATATTGAAATTCAATAACTTTGTGAATGCGCTTCTTTGAACAAATCACACTTGCAAATCCCCGGAACACATTCACAATAAAAAGAAGAGAAAAAAAAGGTAAAATAACTCAAGGGTAAAGAATCAAAAAGAGGAATGCAAAAAGTGGAATAAAAAATATCAAGCAGAGACAAAACACATTGGATTCGGAAGTTGGAATTGGAAATGGAAATTCAATACCGCTAGGGTCTGAAATGCATGTATGTGTGGAGTAGCAAACACAATAAAATCCGGATCTTTACTTTTTTTCCCGCATAAATTTCGTTAAATTAAGATTCGGTCGCTCTAAATAACTCCACGACGTTAAGTTCGTGAGATTGTTACGTTTCAATGTTCGAATGCTAATTTGTGAGCTACTGAATGCTGAGGAGAGGGAGGGGGATATGGTGTCACGTGACTTACTGACAGTGCCAGACATTCATTGCGATAGCTAATGTATATGTATGCCTACTCCCCCGCCCCCTTCTTGAGGTATTCTTCAACTGGACTGAATTTACATGGAGGAGGAAGCATATGAATATTTAATTGGTTTAGTGATTACATCATTTTCAAACCATGTTTTCAGTCGACGTATGTTTAAACTAATATTGACTTTTCCAAAGAGCTTGCATTTTTCTGCATTAATAAATTCCATGCAACACTGAAAACGTAGGAGCTGTTTTAATTATCTATACTGATTCCTCTCCGTTCATGTGAATGCCGAAATTCACGAGGAAATAATTTTTTCTTGTCGAAAGGGATGAGCAAGAATTGCCCCCCCCCCCCCCATACTTTGACATTTTACTATTTTTTATTTTTTTTTAGCTTCATTTGCACAAGTTTTCCTTTCTTTTTTACTTCATTTAAAATTGGTTTCTTTCATTTATTTTAAACCTCTTTCAAGCCACGCAGTTATAAATTAGGTTTACATGCATGTTCATGCGCCAGAAATAGAATTTGTACTAATATTAAATTTAAAACTTTTCACATGAAGTTTTAGCTCAGATGAAAATGAAATTTCTACGTGCAAAAGAAAGTGTGTACAATGCACGACACAAGAAGTTAGCATTTTACCGAAAAGTTCTTCCCGGGAAAATTTAAGTGACACTTTAAATTTTCTTAAAGAAATAAAACCAGCAGTTACAATTCTTATTAAAAGTAAGAAAACGCGTTTTTACATGGAATACATTTTTGTTTTGGTTATCAAAATATCGAATAGTAGTAACTGCAAATGAGTCTTTTGTTCAAACGGAACTAAAATATATTTTTAAAAAATCATTACTTGTTGAACGAAACAGTGTGAGTATACTTATACTCTCCAATTAAAAAGTATCACATAATACACATAAGGAATTACACTCATCAACAGCTATACATACATATCAGTATAGGACGTATATAGATACTTCCACGTCCAATCGTAGGTTTACAGTTTTTGTTGGTCATTGAAATCTGAAATTACAAAAAAATATAAATAAATGTAATGCATAAAGGAAATAAAAATTTTGTCAATGATACAATATACGACTCCAATGGAATTTCCTCAATTATCGCCAAGTTAGCAAAATTGACAAAAAGTTTAGTAACACTTTCTTTCTTTTTTTTCGCCAAGATAGTTGAGTTAAAAATCTTCATTTACATTTTCATACTGCTCATGCAATATTTTTTTAAGTAATTCCCGAAAGAAGGATAACTTCAAAAACAAATTGCAATGGATTTTATTAACATTGGATTATTATCATGACTTCTTTGAAAAACTGTCAAATTATTGTAATTAATTTATGCATACACTTTATTTTAAGAGAGGAAGAGGAGAGAGGGAGGGATGCGAAAGAGAGAGAATAATAAAGATGAGAAAGAGAGAGAGAGGGATGAAAGAGATGAGAGAGATGAGAAAAGAGAGAGATAGATGAGATGAAAGAGAAAGAGAAAAGAGAACAAGATGAGAGTGAGAGATGAGAACGAGATGAGAGAGAGTGAGTGAGAGAGAGATGAGAACATGAGAGAGAGTGAGAGAGATGAGAACGAGATGAGAAAGAGAGAGAGAGTGAAAATGAAGCTTTAAAAAATTACAAATTAATCAAGCAGAATAGTTTATCTTATTTCAAAAGCATTTAGAAAATTGTATCCACTTATACTTTTCTTCTTTTAAAATAATGCCCTTATTTATTGACCATAAACATTCAATTGTAATGCAGCACCAATGGTGGAATTTTCCTTGGAAGAATGTAAGCTCTTCAATTTTGATTCGTGCAATTTTTCATGTAGCATTACAAAATCAATTTTCTTTACAAACATGGCAATACATAAAACTGTTAACGCCTTTAAGAAATCCGGCCTGGAGTGTTCGACCAAGTTCTTATGACACAAATACCCTTAAAAAGCAGGCGCGGTATTCCTTTGGCCCCATTAAAAAACACAAAGCATGCATCCATCCACAAACTCCTGCGTTAAGACGTATCTTGGCCCGCAATCTGTGATTTTTCTTCTCTTTTTATCGCGCATTGTGCATTTGCATTATGCATGAGAAGATAGAACCACCCTTTGAGGATGTCGTTTAAAGCGTTTTCTGGGCCTTCCTTTCTGTAGCAGATGTTCCAATTGAATCCCATTCCGAGTCGTATACCACCTTTTCCTGGAGGAGGGATACCGATTACAATTTAAGATTTCAAAGATTGTATCCGAAAAGGGTGGAGGTTGGAATTTAGTAGATATTTTTAGCTCTTCATGTGATTTTTTGTCTTTTCCTTCTCTCCTTGTATTATGGTAAAAAACTGTATTGTAGAGTCCTTTGTCGCGAGGCTAAATCGATGACTTAACTTACAAGCATTGACTGTCAGCTTTTTATTGTTTTGAGTAAGAAATTGATAAACATTTGATTAACTCTCCTGTGAAGGTCCAGTGAGGGTGGTGAAGCCGCCAAGAGTGTTTATCAATACTACTTAAGAACTTGTCAAGTTTCTTAATATTGATGCCTGTTTAAGATTTCAATGATTGCATCTGAAAAGGATAGAAGTTGGAAATTAAAGGATATTAATAATATATATGATTAGTTTGTCTGTTTTTTTGTTTTTGTTTTGTATGGTCTAAAATCTAACATAAGCGCCCATTCCCCTTCCTAAGAGAAATAACGCAGTATCCTAAATATCTCAAAGCCCCTCAAGAGCGACCCCCCCCCCCCAAAAACAGAGAAAAAACCCTTCTAACAATTTCAATGCCGCCATGCCCTACCCCCCCCCCCAGGTGGGCACCCCTGAAAACTATATAATAGAGTCCTTTGTCGAAGGGCTAAATCGAAGACTTATCTTATAAGCATTGTCTGTCAGCTTCCATAGGAGTGGAAATCAAAAATCTGATTAATCAATTTAATGGGAGACCTAATATACTCAGGATGGTTTATTGCGTTAAACATTGAGTGACTGTAATCTGGAGTTGATAATGCTTTTTTCTTGCAGCCGAACTTTCAGCTCCTGAAATGCTTCACGTCAATTAGAACGTGGTTTCAGCATCTCACCAATACAAATATTACAAATCTTAGCAATACAGCATCTTACCAAATTAAAAAGCAGTTCTCAAGAAGTTTCTCCCAATAGGTCACACGATTCTACTTCCACTGTCTCAAAAGAATATGGCAAGAATCACCTGTCTTCCTCTTCTCCGAAAAATGACGTGATCCTCAACGCACAACGAGCCTCATTCTTTCATTCCACCCCCTTCTCAGCACTTCCTCCCTTTCCAGAGCCCCCAACCTACCCCAAGCCGTGACCCGTAGACAGTGCCTCCCATATCAAAATAAAAGCTTGGGAGGGAACTTAACTTGAAATCTTCATGGGTTTGTTTTTCCAGTGCGGAGGGTCTTGAGAATGTAATGACAAATTCTTAATTAGAATTATTTCTGGAATATCAAACGTTGAAGCGAAGCTTTGAGCTGGTTTAATTATTGGTATTATTTCAAAATTTAGTTGATGTGATATTATTCTTCATTCTCTGGCATTGCCGCTTTATTACATTAATGGATTTTTTTTTTCTTCAATTTACACAATCAATATTCATCAGATGACTTATTTAGAGACCAAATAATAGCATAACCAGTATTTTGGGGACTTATACGTCCAATGATTTACTGGACGTAATTAATCGGACATACAGTCTGGGGACATTTACGTCCACAGACCTCTCATTTCAGACCTAACATTCCCCTTTAACACTTTCAATAATAACAACCAGCAAAACCAGAAGCTAGATCTGTCCTTGGTATTTAGGAAGCTTAAAAATCGAAAGACTTTATGTATCTTTCTGACTTTCTCACGTTCCCACTGCATCCTTTTTCCAACCTCCCTTTTTATTAGCAGCCAGATGACTTCAGAATGCTTACTTTACTTGGAAATGTCAATTTTAAGTGTAATAACTCTTATCAATTAAAGAAAAGTAGTAGCAATTACCAACTTACTAAATTAACCCTTAGATTTGCTGATGCCAAAGTTAAAATCTTTGATTTTCGATAAATTACTAAAATCAAAAGAGTTAAACTTTGCCACCATTGGGAAATTTGAGATCCAAATTTGCGGCAGCATCAGGCATTATAATTCCGTCTGCGATATTGATGACTAAGTTAATCATGAAAAATGTTAACGTTGCTCAGATAATTCATTGTTGACCTCTTTCGTATCACGTGATTTACATTACGTCTCTAAAGAAATTTTCAAAATGCTTTCCAGGTGCGGGGCAAAAGGCGACATCGGGTCATTAGAATAATCGATTATGACTTAAATTCATCAATCGATATTGCTAATGGCCAGCAGCCTCTGCACCCTATCAGATATCCAATAATTGATAGGAAATTTGGTTTTAAGAAATGTGCTTAATTACTGTTATTAATCAGGTTTAATCATGACTGAAAATATTGATTGGTCATTGGTTGGTGGAAAATAAAAATTGTCCTCGTTTTCTGAACTAATATCAATCAGGTGTCCTCGTTTTCTAAACTAATATTAATCAGGTGTGGAAATTTTTGTGTTCCTGGTAAAGCATATCCTAACAAGCTTAAAACATATTAAAATAGTGTTTTTAAAAACCGTACTTTTTGTTTTATTTTAATTGCAATAGACTTATTATGAATAATATTTTCAAGAAAAAAAGTACAAAGCCGAATAAACATAGACCTAATTTTCGCTAAAATGTGTTTTATTAAATGTTAGTTTTGTTTTATTCGAAACCTGCTTTGACAATATCAGTAAGACATCAGTTCTATTAACTCCATTTTTGTAACTGTTGTGATTCACAAATATAAACGAAAAATACTGACAGAAAAACCTTATCAGTTTTGCATTATTTCCATAAAACAATAAAAATAAACTTTTGATGCTTAGCTTGCAGCAATCCTTAAAAGAGAAGATTTTTTTTTTCTTAAAGACAACTCTCTCAAACAAAATGTCTCTCAACAAATATTTTTTTTACCCATTACCAGAATTCGCTTATTTCTTGATTTTTTTTTATTATTATTAAAAATATAGTTTTCATTAGGTGATATTTGTTTTGCTGAAAACAGCCATTTTAGGTAGTTCAGTCCAATTACACATTTTGACGACAGGTGTATTTCATAAGCTTAAGGTTTTGTTTGCTGTTCTATGAATTTGTTTAACTATTTCACCAAAACTGTAAATTTCTTTAGATGTGGACCAGATTTCATTAGTATAACATTTTGTAGAGTTGTAAGTTAAAACAAAGCATTGCAGCTAGTGGCAGGTTCTTTGTGGTATATTTCTTCCGAGGGCGAATTTAAATAGCATTTTGTCGCAAGTGCAACTTTAAACTCAATTTTTAGCTAAGCATGCAAGTTTCGATCACAGATCGTTCAACAACTTCTCGTTTCGTTTTTACATAATTTCTTGCTCTGATATACTTCGTTCATTGATCCATTCTCAAATTTTACATTGAGTCAATAAGTAAGTTGTTCAGTTAATAATAAACGTCAGAAAGATCATGCTCTTGAAAATAATTCATGAATATGTAATTTTAACCCCGTGTTATTATACATAGTTTTATTTTTCAATCTCTAATTAAAAAATACACTTCTATTATGCTTTTAAAAATGCATAAAAAAACACTGACAGTAATTATTAACTGTACTTTCACATATTGGTTTTAAATTACTTTAACCACATATCGGCTTCCCATATTCAAATATAGTGAATCTCATCTCGACACTCAATAAACACGAATTTCATCAAAGGCAGTAAGCTGTACAAAAGACCTGTCTTCCTTCTGACATGAAAATTCGCTTGAACATCAACAAAATCCGGCGAGGTACACAATTCCGATACAGACTCAAAAAGGTTAAGCCATCGCCTAACTAGTCGCGAACTAAGGGTATCAGTAAACAACACTATCTCGCAGAAAGATATCTGTGGCCTTTAGCCCCATGTCTCACTAATTCCGCAATATTCCCGCATTTATCCGTTTTCTTGGGCAATTGATCCGATTCATCTAGATCTAATGGCCACGGTTCAAAGGGTTTTCTGTATACTTCTTCAGATCGATGAACCGGACGGAATTACCACTGATAGTTAGAAAGGGTTTAGCCGGCCCGCGATGATATCATTTGCCATTTAAGGCCTAATACGGGCATTTAGACGCATTGCAGGGGGAATTGATAGGGCTGTTTAGAAATCCCTGTTTATGTGAGATTTTTTCCCCGCTGTCCTGACTCTAATAATCATGATGCCAATAAGGTGCAAGAACAGCATTGTTGGATATAGGCACCATATCATGCTTAAGCTTTTGGTACCGAGTGAGTGCAGTGAGAAGTAAGTCCCAGCAAAGTTCAACATCTGCTGATGTCTAAAGTTAAATCTTTTACCATCTGTTATTATTTAACTAGCTGCATTGCCCGGCTTTGTACGATCTACTTCGAAAATAAAAGTTATGTCAAGTGACTCGTGTTCAACAATCACGCTTGAGCAAAAAAAAAAAAAAAAATCAGTAAAATTTTGCGGCAGATTCCGGAAAAATAACCAAAAAGGAAACATTTTAAATCTCCCAATTACAGGAAAAGCATCAAAACAAAAATCAGAATTTTATTTGTTCATATTCGAAAACAAAATGGCAACAGATCTTCCTTCTAAATGATTTTCTTCACGCTGCAAATGTGAATAAAAACTTTGATACGGAAAGTTCAGATGAAGCACTGAATAATAATTTGAATGGAGGAAAGTCTTCGAAAAATAGGGAGTTTATGTCGAAAGCTAAGTATCATAATTAATAGTTTTTAATTAATGTCTCCGCTAACTATTATCGGAGGATTATGTAAAATAGAAAAACACAAAGACGGGAAGATTACGAATACATCGATACCTGGTTTGATGGTCAGTTAATTGGCGTTCGGGAGAAGTAACTCGGACATAGATAGATACGCTCAGTTTTTAATTAGATGGAAGAAGCCTTCGCAATGCTGATGAAGATATTGTACATTTTTGTTTTATTATGAGAAGAAGATTATTTCCTCAGCGAAGAAAGAATAAATGAGCGCACCATCGTTTTCCCAGCAATAATTATACAATGCTGTGCAATTGAAACAGTTTTTCACTGATGAAAAGTGAATAGACATTAGAGAATATGAACAATTGAAAAAATAATCAAATGTGCGAAAATACAAATTGCGCAAATATGGCTCAAATTTGCAGGACGGAATTCATACGATAGAACTTCTGAGCTTCTTTAACTTGTTCTTCAGTGCAGAGAGGATATATTTTCATCAAGGATTAGCTAATTATTTAATTACTAGAAAGTCGCCCGTCAAAGTATGGCGGGTGAAAATTGCTTCAACTCGTCCACATTTTATCGAAGCAACTGTCTGTTTCGCGACATTTTGATAGTTGAAATTTCAACCCTCACTCCAGTAAATTACCCTAAACTCCAGTAGATAGCGTTCATTGCCGACCACTTTTTCGTTTCTTCACTCTCCTGAAATGACAATCTTACCAGTAAAACAGTTAAGTGACCGGATCCAAAAAAGCCTTGTCAAAATAAAGCCTTTCCCTGCATGTCAAGCATCACCAAAAAACATTATGAAATTAACATGTCATGGCGCGAGTTTCATTGTTGATGACGTCAGCGTTACTCGATCATTCAATATTATATAGTACATGAGGATTGTTGAAAATGTTCTACCGCGTTGTATTACTTCAGATGTTCATCACATCATTACAAAATTCATTGTTTTTTGTTATTATGAGATATCGATTTCGTTCATAAAACGTGGCTTTTTAGTCCTACGTATTTCCAGACTAAAGTGTTCATGTTTATTCTCCGATTGAGCGTACAAAAGTGTGTCATCACTTAAAATGAAATATCCGTTTCTATCAAGTATTTCACAGCAGAAAGAATTACACCAGCCTGATGTCCTTTACTTATTGTTCAGAGTTAAAAGAAAAATAGATCCCAAGATGTTGCGTTTAACAATTTAAACGTTCAAAAATGCATAATAAATCTTAAATGCTTTCTTAAATGCCATTTGATGCTGGATGATTTTTGGAAATTGTAATACGAAATCAGATTTTTGTAATCGGCTTACGAAATCATGCCCAAATAGTTTTCACAAAAATGCGAAATTTCGTTTGCTAAATATACGGCGGAAAATGCCAAATAAATAAATTGGCAAAATTAAATTGAAAGATTTACTCAGAGGGGAACTTAGGAGTATCGCATTCTTTTGTTTTTATTGACTTAATTATTTTTGCTTAACATGCATGATATTTTATTGTATAAGCATATGATTAGGTTTTAAAGAAATATATAAATAAAATTGTATTTTTTCTCTGACTTCATTCGAGTACAGCTGGGTATTTATTTTCGATTTATTTTAAGAGGATTTCTTTCTTGCAAAGTTCTCGTTTTTAGCAGTGAAAATAAAACAGTCAGTTTTATTGCTTGAATTGTTTAAAATTTTGAATCTTTTGAATTGCATTAATATCCAATGTTTTTGGAATTTTCCGTATTTGTTTTATGGTTCATATATTTCAATGTGAAACCAAAATTTGTGTGACTTTAAAGAAGATCTATGTTAATTAGAAAACTATGTTAGCTTCATGGCTGAAAAATTACTAAACGTTTTCATTGGTGTAATTTTATACAATTAGTTTTATCTTGCTTTTTTTTTTTGTTTTGAAAGACACCATTTTAACATTCCAAAACCATTTTATTCCTGTAGACACCGTAAAAAATGACGAAAATGTTAGAGCGAACTTGACTCCAAACTCTCAAATTCTAACTTTGTTTTATTCTTAGAAAGCATCAATCAGCAGTCGTTTATGATTTATATAAATTCAAGTTAAAAAAACGTTTTTAAAAAACGCAATCGTTTATTTTATTCAATGCAAGAGGAAAACTTCTTTTTTAGAAGATTCAGGGAAGTCCCCCTTTTGTTGAAAAGGTTTTCGCATTAACCAAGAAGAATTATTTTACATGTGTGCACTTATTTAGCACACAACAGTTAATATATTCCTTACTTACACCGTAACTAAAAATATATATACCACCGTATAAAATACAATCTAAAGATTCCTTTTTCTTAATTTTAAATTGATGTTTTATGTGAGAAAAAGTTTTTATTAATGGAATTCAAATAATGTGAATTCGAATACACAAATATATGGCATTGATGCTTGAAAAAAAAAAAAACTATTCCGTTCTCTTTTCAATGTTTTATCGTCGTTTTTGAACTGCTAAAACTTCGGACATATCTACTCCAGGAACACTATGTTTGATTAAAAATCACTTTCTTCCTAAAGTTTTCGGCTGAAATTAATTTGAGTTTATTATCTAGATTATTTTAAACTTTAAACGAAACTGCAATTCGCTTAGATTTTTTTTCTTCAGAATAATCATTTCACTGTAGTTTTTTTTATAAAGTAAAGCGAATAGAGAAATGTAAAATAATTATTTTTACATGAGTCTATGCTAATCCTACTGATAATTTTATCCACGCCACTGATTCCGAATTAATGTTGAAATTCAATTTGTTTTCTTTACTTCAAAAGGAATAAAAATTAGCTGCAGTATCATCCTTTAATTACAATCGTCTGCAACCCGCATCGTTGCCAACGCCTTTTTATTCTCAATCGCATTTAATGCGACATAAAACTCCGCCATTTGTACGATCGAGCACTAACGAAACACTTTCCCTAATAAATGAACCTTCAGTTCTGCAGCTGACTAGTAAATTAATTAATCAGATACTTCTGATTGCATTTGTTGTGTGAAAGGTTATTGATAATTAGCTATGCAAAATAGCAATTCCGTTTTTTCCCCATCCAGCACAGAATTAAGTTGTAACTTGTTTTGACGTTTGTTTCATTCACTACTAAAGCGTCGTGATCGTTTTTTCTCTCAGAAACTTCCTACTTCGCTTCATTTATTTGATTACGAACTAGAGATTAAGTGATTTGTTTCTGTTGAAGACTTGCACTTTGATTTATTCGATTTAAATTCGGTAGTAAAGTTATGATTACTTTTTACGTTTGCTTTAGCTCTCCATCTGTTAAAGTAAATTAATAAATAGCTTTACAGCAATTGCTAAGTACGTTTCGCATAGAAATTACTTCGAAAACGTGATCACAAAGGCATAAATTTCAGTTGATTATGAAACATTTCCTCTTCCTTTTTTCGAAAGGTTCAAAACTTCCCCTTCCTTTTTTCCCCCGAATTTTTGTGGCTTTTTTTTTTCCGGACAAGTATTTGCATTTTTGTTTTAATTTTTTTCTTATAAATAAGTCAAATTTATCACAAATATTAAGTTTAGTTTTATACTCATATATATATATATATATATATATATATATATATATATATATATATATATATATATATATATATATATATATATATATATATATATATATATATATATATATATATATATATATATATATATATATATATATATATATATATAATAGCCAAAATCACTGATCGAGTAACGCTCTGACGTCACCAGCAGTGAGATTATATTGCATTTCGATAGATCAGATTCTTGGTTTTCTTCCACCCTTTAACTGTTGCCAGATTTTCGGCACCAAAAAGAGTCAATGTACTTTGACCTAGGTATTTTTGCCTGAAAGGAACAATTAATAGCCCAAAATAATGCGACCCAAAACTTTTTCGATCGAAACATAAATTTCGTTGTTTCACTGAAATGAAGAAGCAGTTTTCTCCCGTCATACCTTCAATGGTGAACTTCTAGTTATGAATAATTCTCATGATCTACACATAAAAAACGATTTTAATAATGCGATCAAAAAAAAAAAAAAACACACATACACACACACACATTTCTTACTAGTAAAAAATGTATAATACATATTTTATTTTAATCAATATGGTGTGATGTTTCGCTTCTTGTTACCCCCTCCCCCTCCCCTAGTCAGTATCTGTCAAACACGCCCAAAAGTGATGTTGAAAGCGGAAAATCATTTGTGGACGATCCCTAATTTTGTGGAAAAAAATATACAAATGAAATGCCTCGGATATGTACTAAATGCATGAAGAGAAATCAGTTAAATTGTCACATCAGCTACTGGGATGGACATATGTTTTATTTCTTAAGTGCATTGTCCAGACGTCTAAAAATCCGAAGTTCTAACACACATGTTTGACTTCTGTAATTATAACTTCCAAAAGTAAATTCCAAAACTGTTTCGGATTTGTATGTTATTCTAAAAATCTAAAACATTTTCCCCCGATTTAAAACATAGTTGTAAAATTTAAAAAACAGAACTTGCGTCTTTTGAAAATATAAACTGAAATTTAAAAATTATTTCAAAAGCGTCTCATGAATGATCAATCACTAGTCCCAATGTGTGAAATGTTATCATAAATTATAGAAGTAACTCTCTACGGTTGACAGTAAAATCTGAAACCCACAACAATGTTTGAACGAAGAAGATAAACTTCCGATTTCGAAAAAAAAAACTGTCACTTACCAAACATATTTTCAAGCTCGGAAATCATTGTGTGCAAAAAATAAATAAGTAAATAAGTAAAAGAAAAGAAAACTATACGCATAACTGAAATTCAAGTAATCTTCCAACATATGGATATGGTATACCAAATTCTGAAGATCATACGCATCATTCGATGTCTGAAGACTGAAATTTCCCTGACACTGGAATATTTGTGAATCCAAAGTTGCTCATTATTAATCCCAAATGCAATTTAATTAATCCCTGATACAGAATAGAACTCGCACTGCAACGATTTAACTCAGCTTGCGTAACCTAGCTTCATTGCACAAGAACAAACTTTGTAACCACATAATCATTATATATCTTCCTCGACATGATGTGAATCTTGTCGGAAATATGGAACCAGTAGAAAATCACAGTTCTATCCTCTACACATCCGTTTAGTAATAACAGCGTACATATCTATTCACGATGAATTTCGTGCAATTCCACTCATCGGCGACATGCAACCATTTCTCGGAAATGTTCCTTTTTTTTATTGCCCCATGTTTTGCCTAGTTCAGCAGTAATATTTTTATTGTTTCTTTTTTTCCTTCTACGTAATATTCTACAACTGGACTTGCAGTAGAATGTGTGTCTGTTGTCATAAATGTGATTTAAACAATGAAATAAAGTGAAGAGAGAACGAAGAGTTTTTCGCGGTTGTTCGTCTTTTCTTGAGATTGGCCGTACACGAAGCGCCATCTTTCGTTGAATGCAAGAAACTAAAAATCAATTAAGCATCGGGAGGCTTTGAGTTTTGGTTTTCAGAAGAAATAATTGAATTTGAATGCTTCTCTCTCTCTCTGTATTCATTATACTAAATGTTCAGGAGCTTCAACGTATAAGAAAATTTTGCTACCACAAAAAAAAAAAAAAAAAAACACACACACACACACACACAAGAGGCGTCGCTTTATTTGAGATAAAAGATGGATACAGGGCCGGCTATATTAGTTCTTCTGCTCTAGGCGATATTGACAAGTGCCTCCCCAACCCCAATTGAATAATGATAATAATATGAAATACTAATAATATTAATAAAATAAAAATTATAGTAAAGAGCTAATAATTAAAGAAAGTTTCTGGTTAAATTCCAAACTGGGTTTTGCATATCCAAGCACTGGTACACACTTTAAATTATATTTTTTAACATTGAAGTTGCGCATTTAAAACAAATATTAATATTTTCAAAAGACTTCAAACACGCAATTTGCCGCCACTAAAATTAAATTGCATTTCTAGTTAAATTCCGAACTATGTTTTGCATATCCAAACACTGGTACACACTCTAAATTATTATTATTATTGTTTAGCACTGAAGCAGTGAATCTTATGCCTGTGAAACAGATATTGGTACTTTGAAAAAAAGTTTCAATATTGAAATCTGCCGCCCTAGGCAGCTGCCTAGGTCGCCTACCCCAGAAGCCGTGCCAGTATGGATATTCTCTTCAGATTTAAAAAAAAAAGAAAGAAAAAAGAAAAAAAAACACTACAGAAACGTAACAAAAATAATTTAATATCGAAAACAAATTAAACAAAGATGCTTTTTTGAGCAAATTCAAAAATTGAAAGAAAAAAAAAAGAAAAGATTTTTTTTTCACAATGGCAAGAAGTTTTTTTTTCCTCCAAAAAACATTTATTTATTCAGTTTTAGAAATCCAAAAATAATTGTTACGTTTGTAAAATTTCGGGTGCTGATTGTACTTTTAGACTTTAACGAAAAGCAATGAATTTTTAGTTCAAATTCGCAATAAATTTCTTTCACAGATTGTCCTTTATGTAATTTGCTTTTGTATGCTCAAATACCACAAGTTTTACAAAACTTAACAGTGTCCTATTGAAACTAATTCAAACTAACTTATTTTGTGACTGCTTTGAATGAGAATCGTATTTTAATATATCCGTGAATTTTTGATATGTATCCTTATTTTAAACTTTTAATACTACGTTATGATTGTTTATTAACGCATTTTCATTACTTTAAAAGTTCTTATACCAATCTTTAGTGTCCAGTAGACTTACGCAGCGAATTAGTAGTACATGTTGCTGAAGTTCAATTGTTTACGTCAGTTTCACAAATTGGTTATGTAATAGAAATCGTCATACACATAAGTTCAGAATAGTTAATTTTTCAGGGAAGTTTAAAACATTTTCTTTGTTAAGATTTCTTGAGCAATAATAAATCTCGTTATTATTATCCTACCAGTATATTCATCTCAGCAAAAATTGCTTATTACTTTGGAAACATATTTTTAAGTGGTAGTCGTAAAAGTAGTAAAATGAATTTTGGGATAGTTGGTGTCTGTAGACTTGTAGTAGTGTTTAGCTTAGATGTAATGCATAAATTTTTTTTTCTTCTACTATGCATATTATGGCGAATATGAAAATACAATGTGACTATTGTTGAGCTACATATTTTCTTCATATACGATTTGTCATTCCAGACCAATTTTATAGCCCGTAGTTCAATTTTACAAAAAAAGTTTTAAGTTACTTCCATTTGCGTTAGTAAATATTATGTTTAACTTCAGTTCCTTTTGAAACTAAACACTAAGATTTGTGTTTTTTGGTAATTTTATTTATAATCTACTCTGAATTTGAATATTAATTTGGAAAAAATAATGGCAACAGTGCTTTACCGGATAGAAATGACTGTTGACATTTGTTTTTGGATAGATAGTTTTGTTTTGGTTTGCGAGAGTTTTTTCATTAGTCAACTATGATCCTAGGTCCCTTTAGTTTATATCAATTGGACAGAAGAATCCACTATAACGTACTTAACATTTTAGTTTAGCTGACTGAAATACTTAAGAAAGCATGAAAACAAACTAAAGGCTTATCAAGAAAGATTACAAGGACGTGAAAGCTTTTTGCAACGCTTGCACTTAGCTCCAAACAGCTCTTTGATTAATGACTAGCTTTTTCAAGTGCTTCATTAATGACATTCCACAACAGAATGCGAACAAAATATATCAGAGAAGACAGACTCAAAACGTAACCACTATGTTCCTCTGAAAATAACCGTACGTCCGAAACTTATCTGCAAATGTTTCTTTTGCTGAAGAGTGGTTTCAAAGAGCTCTTGTGGACGGAGTCAGTTGGGCTTGTCTATAATTACTAAATCTTAGTCATGCTGATAGTCATCTACTACGCTTGACGAGCGACAAAGAATCCTGTCCATTGTTCTGGCCTGTTGGGCAGACGAAGACTACAAACCACATCATAACGGAGACCACAGCGGAGAAGGTCAGACAGAAAATTGCGTTAGAAAACTACGGTTGGTTTAAAGTGTTATTGACGATTCATATGTTAATGGGCTCTTCAGACTGAATTTACCACTGCTAAAAGTATTTTCATTTTTCTTTAACTGACTGTTTGAATGTTTCTATTCATTGAGGTCATAATGATAATGATGGCAATGACTTGTCAAAGTTACAATTAATTCATAATTTTTTTTTATAGAAGTACACATAATTTTTTTTAAATGTGAAGAACAGCTAAAGGCACGACATTAATTTTAGAGATTTTTTTTCAGTTTAAATTTTGTTTTTTCAATCAAATTATCTGGAAGGAGGTTGAAAAATAAATAAAAGTGAAAACTCGTAATTTATACTGTGCTATTCGGGTAAAATCTTACTTTTATCAGTTCCACAGAATTTCTCAATAATATTTCATATATGATCAAGCGATATAGTTTGATAAATTGATCACGAGTGCCATCTTATCTTACAGGAATTGCCTTAAATTAGAAATGCTGTATATAAGAATTGGGAATGTATTGCCTGTCAAAAAAAGTTTCGATTAGAACTACATTTATTATGTCCGGAATAAAGTATTGTATTGCTCGAAAGCAAGCATCTAAACATAGAAAATTGAATCTTAATTAGGTTTTGAACTTCAAAGAAGTTTAAAACATATGATTTAACTTATCGTCAATTAAATTGATGATTAAAAACGTATCTTATGCAACGAAAAATATCTTGGCTCTAGGATTATATGAAATCCAACCAATTAAGCTTTTTTTAAACTCTTATCCCCCCCCCGTCCTCCTTTTACTGAAACCTTCATTTCAATCAATAATGTCGGCATTGACTCAAATTAAAAGTGATTGGTTGAGTAAAATCTATTTAAATCAAGTTCATCACTAAGTAAAATGGCAATAAAAAGTTTTCTGTTTTCAAAACAAAACGATTCTATTGAAATGATTTGACTTTTCCACGTATAAATAAATGTTTAATAAAAGCATTGTCTTGCACATAAATGTTCTCTAACAAGGAATACATCGTCTGTTAAATCACTTCTTAATGTTATCAAATATATATGACTTCAAAACCATCCAGACAAAATTAAGTACAGAATTTTCAAAATATAATTATCATTGATGAAGCCATTAAATAAGCAAACATGCCTGTTATGGACACGAATCAGTCATTTTTCAATGGAGAATTATTTAATGTGTCTCCCTAGATGAAAAAATGAACGAATGCATGATCACATGTCCCTATATTTAAAAGGGTTTTAAAACTTCTGCCACAAAAAAAAAAAAAAAAAAAAAAAAAAACTTTCAGCATTCATTTTTAATAGAATATCTTGTTGCTTTATAAATGAAGGGCCACGGGGAAGAATGATTATAGTCCACCATGCTCAAATTTTCCTCATTACGTTTGTGAGCTTGAAATCTCGAATCGTTTCCAAGTTAGCCTCATTCTTCCCTGTTTAAACTCACCCACTATGATGATTCTTGTCTGAATAATATTTTTCTTGAATACTGTCTATAATAATCTACGTATTCCCATAGGTTAACCAGAGTTTTTTTAGAAGAAGGGACTTTGATCGTTCTTCCCCGTAGCCCTTCAACTATTTAGCAAGCATTTTCATTACTTACGGCTTTTTAAGGTTTTTATCCCTCCAGAGAAAAATGATTTTCATCAGATTTGCAGATTTGCTAGTTATTACAAAAAACACTTGCCTGATATTGGTTCGTTTTGATTTAGTGATAGCAGTATTTACATGATTTCTTTGTGCTTAAACAATATATATATTTTTCAAATTCCAGCTTTGACAGGACTACGTGTAGAAGGATTGATTTCAATTGATTTCAATTGATTTTAGAAGGATTGATTTCCACATTTGATTTCAATTGTCTCAGCTGGTTTCTGTACTTTCTCATCAATGTCGCCTAAAGTAGATCCCTGAAATCAGGTGGCTTAAACAATCAATTTTACGTTATCTCCTTTATGTGAAGTTGTGGTATTGCTATTTTTAACCTCTGGTTGAAAAAATTACCAGCAGTTGTGCAGTCTTAGCGCAATACCAACCCACACAAAGAGAGCTTTGTTTCAAGTATTGGGATTATAAATAATCAGATTCTCTTTTACAAGCGATAAAAGTCCAGTCATCAGTTGGCGACAGCGATACTTTAGCACTTTTTTCTTTGCCGCTTGTTTTAGAGCAGTTGAAATGAATGCTGGTATCCTGTCACCAGTTTGTTGTTGACGAATAAATGGCAACTCATTTCAAGGCGTTGATTAAGTATTGGGTCCTTGTAAATGACGGTGATTATGAGGAAAGGGTTGACTGTGTTCTTTCTTCTTTTCATGGTAGTTCTTTTGGTTTTCTTTTGCCTTATTAGGAGTAAAGAAACGAAAGTTTCTTGCTCTTGAGAAAGTCGCTGAAGGAGCCATCGAAAATAAGTCTGTTTAAGTGCTCTCTTAGGTTTGGCGTTGTTATAGCGATGTCTCATTTTCAGCAATTGTAGCAACAATGAAAATCACTTATATGTGAAGAAAGAATGAGGGATCTGTTGTCTGATACAAACAACTTAGCATCAAATACTTCCTTTAGAAGTTAAGCGTTTATTTACAGTTAAAAAGATATATAACAGCTAAATAATATCAATAAAAAATATTTACGTGCTTAATAGTGCGTTCTCTTTATTGAGATAAGGTTTTTTTTTTTTCGTTGAAAAGTTTTGAACTAAAATCTATATTTTTAATGTTAAAGCTTTTTTTTTTGTACCTACTTTTATATTTCTGTGCAATTGGTTTTGGTGATTAGCTAGTTAACAATATATGACATGCAGATATAAACAAGATCTAGAACATTCAGTAAATTACCGCCCATTAGCCAGGGCTAAAGCAGAAATACACCGCCAGCTCAGTTATTTCCAGCCGAGGCCTGGAGTTTCGTGCTTATTAGCACTCATCAGCCCGGCATAGGAAAGTGACTGAGCTGGAGATGGAAAACCTCTTAAGGAAGCCAAGAGTGCGAAACAAACTGGTAGCCAATATAGAATTAGCAGAACAGACGAGTGACCGAAGCAATGGTTCGGTTCAACTCGAAGATTGAACGCTAGGCAAGGTATATTCAGTAAATTACCGCCCATTAATGCCGGGCTGATGAGTGCTAATAAGCACGTAATTGCAGTCCTCGGCTGGAAATGACTGAGCTGGCGGTGTATTTCACGTATTTCTGCTTTAGCCCTGCCTAATGGGCGGTAATTTACTGAATATACCTTGCCTTGCGTTCAATCTTCGAGTTGAACCGAACCATTGCTTCGGTCACTCGTCTGGTCTGCTAATTCTATATTGGCTACCAGTTTGTTTCGCACTCTTGGCTTCCTTAAGAGGTTTTCCATCTCCAGCTCAGTCACTTTCCTATGCCGGGCTGATGAGTGCTGATAAGCACGAAAGTGCAGTCCTAGGCTGGAAATGACTGAGCTGGCGGTGTATTTCACAAGATCTAGAACTTTATATAGTCAAGTTTAAAATTGTTCAATTACGATTTCGGTTGTTGAAAGAATTTTTTTTTCTATAATTGACGAAATATGGAATCCTCTGTATCTATTAAAAATCTTCGTTTTTTTCGGCAAACTATGTAATCGAAACACCTAAACGTATTTAGTGTTTAGACAATATCTAAAATTTAGACGAATTATTTAAAAGTCTAATTTCTGATTCCTCTTTAAGCTTCTTTCTTGGAAAATATTTTTACAGATGATTCTTAAACAATATAATCATAACTGTGAAAGAAAATTAATTTTTTATATTATTTTATATTTTTTAAACCATTTTTTTTTGTCTCATGTTATGAATTGCTCCAATGCGTGAACATGCATTTTTCAACTAAGTACTTTTTTTTTTACCATGCGAGTAAAGCAATAACACTTTCTCAATAGAGCAAAAGTTAAAAAAAAGAAGAAAATATAAATTTTATAACTAGAATTGGGCATGGTAATGAGCCTAACTTTTTGATTAAAACACACATACATTATAATTACTAATAATATCTTGTTCGTCAGTGATGATAAAATTATTTTTATTATTACTTTTATTACTATTCGCGTGTATGTAAATTTTGTTATTATTAGCTGTGCATAAAACATGCGACGTAACTCTTCTTAAAAGCTCAAAATAATCTTTTAATTTCCTACCCATATAAAAACCCTATTTACACTTTCTAATTTGTGTATTATATACAATTTAGTAACTCGTTTTCAAAAGAACAACTTTAGAAGTACGTCTTAGTACGTCGTTAAAAGAATCGTCTACAGTTATTCATATACAACTTTTTTGTTTAAATTAAATTGAATTTGAAATCTAAAATAGTAGTATAACTATATGATTGAAGGTATACAATAGATGTACAATGAAACTGGTAATATATAACCTATTTTCATTATCATTTGCACATTCTAATTTGCAATGCTATACATAATATATATTTTTTTTAATATAAAACTGAACTAAAGTCACAAAATATAATTGAGTGGATAATTTAAATACTATTTGACTGCCCGATGTTCGTCGATTTTTTACATTATCTAGCAGAAATTTTACTTTCTCTTTTATTTATTTGAGGTTTGAAATGGTGCAAAAGAAATGGGTTAACAGTCCCGAAGATCTCTAAACAGAATCGACCAAGTCCCCACTATTTTCTCATTTCTTCCACGTACATTCATTTTGGGCAGGCTCTCTTATCTCTCTTTACCACTCTCGTCTTACCTCTTCCAGCCACCCTAGACATGATTTGTATTCCGCACGTCTGCTGAGCGGCTATAAAACAGTATATTTCTACTCTAAAAAAGTATCATGCGCGTGGAAGAAGCAGCTCCCGCGTTGTGAAATCGAAAGGCTTGTGGTGTTTGGATTCAACACCACGGATATTGGGGAAAGAAATAATAAAAGACGATTCAGGCGTTCTTAAGGGATCTGTAATGGCAAGCAGGTAATTACCTACAGACAGAAGAGGAGACAAAAGCTAAGAAGCCAACAAAAGAATGGCGAATCTTCTGTTGGCCAGAGTGGAACGCTTGGCCTATTGTCTTCTGAGAGGACCTTAATTTGTGAATGGTAAGATGGCGTGTAAAGACATTGAATGCCTTCGGGGATCAGGAATGGTGGTCATTATTTAGCCATCGTAATAACACAAGAGGATCATATTCAGCAGCAAATCTGCAATCGGAAATAAGATTTGTCTTCTTGTGAGCCCGTCTGACCTACCTCATGCCATGCGGTTGATAGGTGTAGGGGTTTAATTGGTTGACTAAGCCATCCTTGGATTACAAATAAGTCTGTGATTGTGTGATGAAGAATTTCAATGTTTCAAACATATATCGCCACATCACGTTTTCGTGAGATGCGATGAGTCTAAAGTCGAATAGGATAAGGATGAAAATCGGAATCGGTCAACATGATGGATGATAATCCGATGATTTACAGTTGGCACTGTTTTATTCATCACTCAATGATTGTTAATGAGTAACTTAAATGCATCTTTTATCTATATATTTTTTGGGATTTTGAATAACTCTATTTAATGTTCTTTGACTCTTTTTCTTTCTTTATTTATTTATTTATTTATTGGTAACAGGGAAATCTTAATAAAATATTGACAATTCCTAAGAAATACTTTGTAATGAGCAAAAAAAAAAAACTTTCAAAATGTTGTTATTGATAAAAGTATCTTTCGTGAAAGTAAAACATTTAGGTGCTGACCAAATTAACTTCACGGAAACCTATACCACTAATTTTGAATTGTTATTTGTACGTAGTATTTGTATCATTTCTTATTTACATTTTTTTAATTTTTTTTTCTTGATTGACTTTATAATGATTTTTTGCTCTTGTTTTTTTCTATGAAATAAAATAAATAATTGCATTCTTTTTGAAAGTTCTACAAAGTGGCTTACAATGTAAACGAATGAGGTACATTTTTGAAGTAATGTAATTAAATTGCCATAACTTAAGCATTTTGTTTTTCAAAATGGAAACATTACGTAATTATTTTTACTTTCGATTTTTATTGAAATATCGCTTTTATTGAAGTACAAATGTTTTAGTTTTCGTTCTTGGTTGATTTTGTACTTGTTTTCTTTTTTTTCCCTATGAAATAAAATAATTACATAATTTTTGAAAGCTCTACAAAATAGCTTAGAATGTAAGCTATTGAGAAATATTTTTTTACGTAACGTAGCTCAATCGCCATGAAGGTAGCATTTTTTTATGGAAGCATTACGTAATTATTTTCAATTTTTATTGTCATTAAAATGTTGCTTCTTTTGAACTAAAAGTGTTTTATTTCTATTCCTTGACTGATTTTAAAATTATTTTTCTTTGTAAATTTTTCTATGAAATAAATATTTAAATTCCTTTTGAAAAAACTACAAAATGACTCAGAATGTTTTTATTTATTTTAATTTTTTTTTTGTAGTAAGGTAAATCAATTGCTAAAATTTAATAAATTTCTTTTAAAATGGAAGTATTGCATAATTATTTTTATTTTTCATTCCCATAAAATACAGTTTTGCGTAATAAATTGTTTCAAAACATTGCACATGGTAAAAATAAAATAATAAAGGAAAATCTACTCTTTATGTCAGCCATGTTCCTTACAAAGGTAAAAGATAAAATAAAGAGCTGTTTAGAGTAGAAAAACCACGTGTTATGCAGTTAAAATAGCTTTAAAATTTATTAACTCTGTTACCTGTCAAATATACGTTTTACATCACTTTACGTAAATCCCCTAAGCGAAATTAAAATTCGTACAAATAATTAAAATTGATTGATTTAACGTGAGTAAAATATTTTCAATATAGTGTTTTAGTATATTAAAGTATCTGTTAACTATGCTGATAAAAATTTGAGAAAAATAAACATGTATGTGCAAATTATGTTCTTATATACTGATTAACATATGTGTGAACTAGTATAAATAATATTATTCTTAATTTTTAAAGTACACTAAAATTTAGCCAGTATTTCTATTGATTAAAAAATGTGAAAAGGTTTAAAAATGTAAACAAAACGTAATATAGATTTTTGCACTATTTTTAATTACGAGCAAGTATGGTTGATATTGAGCGATTAAAGTGTTTGCTCTTTGGTAAAAATTACTATCAGCTGCAATATTAATTAAATAATCAAAAAAATTTGTGACGATAAAATGTATTTTTACATGCAGTCTTTTAAAGGGCTCAATTAATAAATATGAACTTAAGAAAAAGTAATAATAAAAATCAACAGTACATTGATTAACTTTTGAAAAAGCTTTAAACTCTGCTTTTCGATAAGTTGTAGATATTTCAATAACTTTATTGACTTATTCTCCCCAATGTTGGGGAAAACTTAATTTAAGCCCAGGAGAACCCCTCAAAATAAACCTTGCCACAACTTCCGTCAACTTCATTAGGAATAAAGTTTGTACCCCCTCGAAGAAGTGTTTTAATCTCCCATATAAATTAAACTACATAAATGGCAAATTGAATGACTCCAACTTAAACCCTTATTTAACATTTTCTTCCCCGCTTGTGGCAACACAAAAAAATTAATTTAAAACCCGAGCAACCAACTCATAAAAAAAAAACGTCATGACCTTGCTTCAACTTCAGGCCGTTTTCAATCAAGTAAAATCCCAAGAACGGGAAGTGAACCTACAAGCACTTATAGAGGCGTTATTTTTGGACGTTTCAAAGGGATTAGTCCGTCCGCAAAATCCGGGGATTTCGTGGTCTAGCTCTCCACCCCCTCTTGGTTGAAGCACCAAACGAGAGGTCGGAAAATCGATATTTAATTTAGCTTTAAAATGATGTCACTAACGTCCTATGGCCCTCTGGCTGTTGAGGAGGAAAAGGAACTATTTTGTTACGCGCTGCGCGTTCTGTTGGAATTGAATTAAGGCCGGATTGGAGTGCTATTGGGTTGGAAGGTTGTAAACCGTGTAATTCCACTTAGCTGAATTCTACGTATGTTTGAGATATTTTAATAAAGTTACCGCTGTGTTTAGCTTAATATTGGCGGATTTTTCATACAATAATGAATTGAGACATAAGAGGGCTTTTTCTTTTAAAATTGCCGTCTATTAATGAAGATGAGGTTTTGTATGTTTTCACATTATTTCGTTTCTTTTGATAAAAAAGCTTAAATTTTTAAAATTACTCCTTTACAATTTAATTGTTCAAAAATTTCATAGTTTCTATTGCCTGATATTTAGTGGGTTTAAAGTTTTTATTTTATTTTACATAAATACATATATGTCTACTGAAATAACGAGTGAAAAATTCTTAGATGTTTTTTCTGCGCCGTGGAACATTTCTGTGAAAAGTAAACTATTAATTGGGAAAAAAGTAATATTAACGAGAAATATTGTGGATAGTTAGTTCAAACAGGAGTAAATAATGTTGCAATATGTTTTTAAAACTTTTACAATGTTTATTTTTTTAGAGTTCGCTTCCTACTTATTGTTGCTATTAATGTTATTATTATTATTATTATTATTATTATTATTATTATTATTATTATTATTATTATTATTATTATTATTTAATATTACATAACATAAAAAAAATCCTAAACCAAAACAAAGTTAAACAAAAACAATAGTTCTAAAAAACGTAGTAAAATTACATTTAAATAATTCATTTAACAAAAAATTTTTAGTGTGGGCACTTTAATAAAAGGTAATGCTAACTGAATAAATAACATTTTAATACAATGACATATAAAGAGTACGATTAGAAGTGCTTATGAGAAATATATCCTACTTAGATTTTTGAAATTGCAAAATTATCTATTATACAAAATGTATTAACGCTATCGAATTTCATCGAAAATGGAGCAAAATACGGGGAGAGGGTGCGAATTTTTCATTAAATTCGTTAATTACATTAGATAAATGGTTGAAATGATAGGTGTTTACGAATAATAAAAGTTTGATAAGACACATCGTAAACAGCGGAAGTCCACACAAAACAATGAAAAACATTTTACATTCTAATATGTGATACTACACTAAGCGCTAAAAGAAATATATGATTGTATAACTTCCGCATTTTTATTATGAATCCGTCTGATCCGGATCGGATCAGATCTGTGAGTTCGTTTGAACTCCTGGCTTCCGTTTTTTTTTCTTTTTCAGCTGAACTCCTGTCTCTAAGACAACACAGTTAAGAAAAAGTGGCACTGTTGCTTTACCGTTAGTACATATGGTACACGCTAGAAAAATGGTTGTACCATGTAGTTTTAAAAATTATCACAGAAGTCTGAACGGAAGTCCGAACCATAACCATCGGCTCAATCTCGTTACCCTTAAAAACCTTTTAAAGTACAGTACCATGTGGGTTGCGCTTTTTTTTTACTCACCGGCTTCACTTTACTGTAAAACGTATATCAGATCAATAGTCTAAATGTCTGCTTTTGCAAATTGAACCTTTATATAATTTCTTTATTTAAAGGGTTATAAAAAAATTACAATTTTGGTTAGGACTTTTTTCACGCTACGACTTCTCTTTACTGTTAAAATTATATCAAATCAATAGTCTAAATGACAGCTTTTTGCCTATTGAACCTTTAAATATTTTCTCAAGATTCATTCAAACTCCATTTCCTAACAATTAATCTTTTGCAATAATAAATCCTTTAGGTGTCATTATGTTACAATTAATCAATGACCTCTCATAATAAAATGAAGTACTAATGACTTCACAGATGTGCTAATGGCTAACGATTATTCATTATTTGTCCGTAACTAGGCATTGAAAGGAGCTCTTTGAAGTCCTTCATAATTTAAATATTTCCCATTCTTTCCGAAGAAGTAGCCGATTCTGGAAATATTCATCCTTTAAAAGCTAGTGTTAAGCGTCAGATGATGCTTAATACAATAATGCCAAAGAATTTGATCTTGAAGCGTTAAAAAGCTTCTAAGAAAGGAAAAAATGGCGAGCCTTTCGTTAAGTGGTAAAATTCTTTCATGACTTTAATTTTACTCCTCAGCCATATTTGATTTTAAGCTAATGAAAATGTTTCATTTTTGCGAGAGTAATATTAAATTTTGAAATATTGCGAAAGAGTTTCTTTGTGTGTATTTTTATTGCTTTTTTTTTCCTCTAAAAGTTGTGACTTTTTATGAGACTGAAAACCAAACAAATGCAATAATAAAAGTATTCTTTGGGGAAAAAATTGCTTAAATTAAATACTTTGTTTTTCTCAATTTCGTGAATGAACTTGCGTTTTTATTTTCTTATGTGTTTTGGGGTTGTGAAGTTTTTTTCAAACCCGTGAAAAGAATCTTTATAAAAAAGAAAATACTACAAACTATATAAACTTTTATTTAGATTAGGGGTTTCTTCTTCTTATTATTATTATTAGCATTAGTGTTGGTAATTTTATTTATAATTATTATTATTATTATTATTATTATCATTTTATTTTATTTATTATTATTATTATTATTATTATTATCATTTTATTTTATTTATTATTGTTATTATTATTATTATTATTATTATTATCATAAATCATTATACAGCTCGTCCAATTCGTTACTATTTTTTCCCTACGTGAACGAAATACGGTTCCGAAAAAAAAAGGGGGGGGGAGGTATATAACGTTGTTTGCAGCAATAGGAGAGAAAACGATTTTGAAAATGCTCTCTGTAGAAAGTCCGAAGCGATGGAAATTTAAGTATTATTAATTATTGTAAAGTTTATAATTTACAAGAAGCGGAATAAAGCAATAGCGCTCAATTATGTAGTCGGAATCAATATCTGGTGCTCGAAATGATGGTTGATTAATTTTTTGTTTGTACTTAGATAAATGTGAAGTAAAAGGTTTTTACTGTTATATTGATTTATCTAAACCGTATTATAAAGACAACTTATGATTAAATAGTTTTAATGTGGTCTAGATATGGATGTAACTTTTGGCAACGAAGATTGCTTTTCATCTCTTTAGTTAATAAAGTTAACGGGCTGCTGATGGATATAAATTAATATCAAAAGTTATCAACTGATGATTCGTTGTTCCCAACTGATGAGACTTTGACTTTTTTTTGAACAAAATAGCAGCACTAATTTTTGCATTTATTATTTGCTATAAAATATTAGTACTTATCATTAACTATAAAATAATAGCAAATTAATATAAACTAATCGAATATACTTTTTAAAAACTAATTTCATTTTGAAGCATGATGCATTTATTCCATGATTAATGGATGGTCTTCTTTTTGTAGAAAAGTCCGTTTGGGAAAATTCAAACAAGAGTTGGCATAGGCTCAACAACTTGATAAAGTAATATGCTGCTATGAACTTGGAGTCTCACTTTTAATTACCCCCTACCCTCAAGACAAAAAAAAAAAGTACTCAACACACTGCAAGTACATAATCACTAACATTATAAAACTCAACAACCACGTCTTATTTCTATAACAGCGTCAAAAGAAAGTAAAAATGTCCCCCCACACGAAAAAGACAGCAATTACAAAAAAAAAAAAAAACACCTCCCAGGATAATGCCCTGCTTTGTAAATCGCAAGTCGTTGAGGAGTCGTTTGCGAGTTAAAAAAGCCAAAATGGTGAAAAAGAATGCTTGGAGCCTGCACTTGGCGATCAAAAGACTTTGAAGAATAGAGCTACCCGGAATAAAGCCACATCAGCCTTAGTAATTAAGAATTGCGTTCTTTAGATTGAAAGAAAAGAAGTATTTGTTTGCCTTTTTAATTTTAATTTTTGTTTATTGTTGGAGAACGGAGAACTCCGGAATAGCTCAAATTAAGGCTACGTCATTTTTAATCAGTTAAAGTGGGCTTCCCCCCCCCCTTTATCTTTCATTTCTAAAATAACAAAAAGCTGTAAGTACTTGTGTTTTCACGCAAAATTGTAATTTCTTCCACTTCTTTATTTTTATTTTTTTATTTGAGGTTTTTTCCTGAGATTTATGTTACTGACAAATATTTTCGGTGACTGAAATAGGATAGGAAAAATAAACGATGTCGTTTTGTAAAATTAACACTAGGTTTTTTTTAGAAAAAATTCGAAAAAACTTGAAATAAAAACGGTTTTTTGTCACATAAGATATATGGTATGGATTAGTTCCGTATAGAAAAAAAAAAACTTAAAGATTTTGAATACTAACATTCTACTTATTACAGGATTTGAAACGTGTTTTAAATCCTTTAAATGGTGTATTTAATGTAGTAATGAAAAAAATTAACTCTAATTTGAATTCCGAAACTTTGAATTCAAATTATGTTTTTCGCAATCACGAGTTGCGACAAGACCCTACTGATTAGAGTTATTGTTTTTAGAAATGGCTCCCCCGGCCCAAGCATGTCCCTCCTCCTGGGTGCTTACGTGTATATAGTTGTGTGCGTGTGTGTGTAGGCTTACGTGTGTGCACGTAGGCGTGTGTATGTGTGTAAAGGCGTGCGCGCGTAGGCGACTGTGTATGAGCATGCGTGTGTAGGACATGGACGCCACCGCCCAGCAAAACGACTATTCCGGGGGACTGTGCTCAGGACCAGCCGCGCCGCCGCCGGTGGACGGTGGTGCTGCTGACCTGGTCCAAGCTGAAAAAGGAACCGGAACATCACGGACTGTCAAGTGAGAACAATAAGCAATCGTGATTGCTCAATAATTGCTGAAGAGATAAAACACAAAGACCATCGTCCCAATCAAAACGTGACTTAAAAATAGTGTGATTGGCTTGTTTTCTCGGTAAAATCCGAGAAAATGTAATCTAATGAAAAGTGTAAGCTAGTGAATTGACGCGTTATACTTTAATCATGCCCATTAACTTTTTCTCACAAGTTTTTTGCCTATATTTTAGTTGGAAAGGCTCTGTACAAATTCTCCAAATAATCATATGGAGCGAAATAAGTAAACAAGATCTCTCACATTAATTCTAAATAAAGTCTAATGATGAATGTAAACGGAACTGTGAATGGAAATGTGTGTGTGTTTGTGTGCGGTAATATTTCTGTTCCATAATAATTAGAGATGGCAATACCGGACCAAAAATTCATTATCGGTATTCGGTATTTTTAAAACGAGATACCGGAATTCCGGTATTACTACCGGTAGTTGATATTTCTCAAAAACATTCTTGAAAGCATATCGTTTTGTTGCCACATTTGAAAATGTTGTACAAAAATGGTATTACTTATGAAAACGTATTGGGAGCAAATATAAAATGAAGGAACAAATGCCAGAATAAAAAATCAATAATAGTAAAAAACATAATGCATCTATTGATCTGTCTCTAAGTCTGGAACTCATTTAGTGCTCAACTTTCCTACAGTTGAAAATACTCTTTCTGAATTCACGCATGTCGGAGGTGACAACAATGCAATGGTATGAACAATGCGCGATACACTAGGGCAAAGCCGTGCGGGTACCACTAGTACTTTTAATAAAATCTCAAATTTGCTATTAAACTGCTGTTTTTATTGTGCAACATGCCTGAAAAGTAACTCATCTAAAATTCTTATCATTTTTAAAAATTTTAATTCAATATTTGTCTGAGACATTTATCTCACACAACTGCTGCTTTATAATTTACTTTTTGCAATCTTCAAGAGTTATACTCATAGAATAGCATTTTCAAATTTCACTTTAATTGCATATTGGTCTGAGATGTCCTCCGTTCCTCCACACATTCTTTCGGATTCTAACTGTTTGATTTTTAATAACCTATATTTTTATACTAATATAACAAGACTTTAATGTTTAACTTCACATGCCGATTTGGTAAAAACTTATTCTTTCTCTTAAAGCATGGATGTTTAATTGTATCGAAAGGTATTGAATGCTAAAAAAATAAAAAATAGTTAAATAGAGTTAAAATGTACAACTTTGCACAAAAAAAGAAAGCTTTTTAACTGTTAATGGCAAATGAGTTTAAGCTAAACTTCAGTATTTAATTTACTTTACATTTGTTTCACGTATTTTTCTAGTTATGTGATTTGGAAAAAAAGAAACTTGGTCAACAAAATCAATTAAATTCTTTGGAGAATTTCAAAAGCTTAAAAGTAAAACAAAAGACAATTCTTTTTTTTTTCATCAAAAGGATTTCTCTAACATTAGGTAATGACGAAAAAATTGCAATTCCTTTTTTATTTAACGTTTTTGCAAAGTCCCGGTAGGTTTAATCTAAAGCTTCCAGCCGTCCATCAGTGTTTGAAACACACCCGATAATCGAGTCATTTGCATAATTAAAATGTAAGAGATTATCTGCGAACTTTTCCCGCGCTTCCGTAAAACAGGAGGGAGGTAGGTCCGCGGAAGTATCAGACGATGTAGAGAAACAGAAAAGAATGAAGTAAAAAACGTGAATAATGAAAGGGGGAAGAAAAAAAAATAAAATTTTTCCACGTAAGAGCAGTATCTATCGTTTTAAAGAGATCATAGAGTGCGATAGAATTTAATTTCCGACAGGGTAACAATCGTGGCTTTCGTTAAAATTTTCTGTTGCGAAAGATTAATGTAGATTTTTTTTACCTCGAAAAATAGAAAAACGTTTTAGAAAATATGGCCTTCAGGTGGGATTATAGTAATTTAGTATTAAATAATATAATTCGATGAATGACCGTTCATTTTTTTCTCTTATAAACAATGTTTTTTTTTATGAAAAAGGAGGGGGGGGGTGCACAATACACGTTTGTTGACGATTTGATGTTTGTTTATCCTGTTCACTTGTAAGCTATTAAAATTTCAATTTTAGCTGTCAATGAATGTGATAAATGCTTCATAGTTCGGTCTTCTCAAAAACCATTCCCTGAGAATATTTTAAATTGCATCGGTTTGAAACTTTACGAGGTGTTTTCCAAACCTCTTGACTTTCTAGACTCATGGAGCTGGTTTGAGTCTCTGTCATGCCATTTAGGGAGTAGAAACAGCAACAGCAACAACAAAGATCATTTATAATGACCAAGGAAAAATAAATGAGTTTTCAAAAGGACAGATAAAATTTTATTTATTTGTCAAACATAGACGTATAAACGCTCCTTAACTGCTTGCAGAATATGTTGATAAGATTAAGAAAAACATTCATTTAGAATAGACACATTTAAAAAATTAAGAAGAGATTGAAAAATAAAATATGTTTAGTGTAGAAACGTTTGAAACTTTAATAGCAAGTTTGGTTTGGCAAAAAAAAAAAAAAGTAGCCTAAATCTTTACTAATAATAAAGCCGAAAGTCTTGATGTCTTTGACGCGCATAGAGCCTAAACCGTTCTGCCGATTTTCATGAAATTTGGCGCAAAATTATTTTGTAGCATGGGGGTGTGCACCTCGAAGCGATTTTTCGAAAATTCGATTTTGTTCTCTTTCAATTCCAATTTTAAGAACATTTTACCGAGCAAATTATCATAACATGGACGAGTAAATTACCACAACGTGGACGAGCAAATTACCACAACGTGGGCAAGCAAATTACCATAACAAAGGCGAGCAAATGAACAATGCCAATTGGCGAGAAATTCATCATCCATTATTTGTAAGTATACAGGCGAACCAAATGACCTTTTAATTTCTACTACGGGCAAAGCCGTGCGGGCACCTCTAGTTTTAAATAAAATACTTATACACGTTGCGTTTTACTCCTGGTAGAAAAAAATAGATTTAGAAAAACAGTTTTGATTTTACGAAGAAACTTTTAAAACATTAATAATAACATGTTTGCAATTGGAAAAAAATATCAACAATTTAATTGTTAAAAAAAGAACACTTGGCCATTTAAAGATTATATCATAGTAAGAAAAAAAAGTGAAATAAGTTGTAGTAGTGAATAAACTTTTAGAACCTTAATAATAGCATGCTTGTTTTGGTTAAAAAAATCGCAGTTAAAATGTTAAAAGGATGTCTATTCAATTGAAAAAACACAACAAGTGTAGGAAAAAAGGGGAGAATGAATGCGTCCCCTTCCAAAGACTTCCCCTAAAAAGACTACCGAGAGCACCCCTTTTCAGTCACGTTTTTCTGACGTGATGAGACTCTTTTAATTTAACGGTTCGGGTGATGGATTAGATTTATGGCAGTGGTGATTGAATAACGTGACCTTTAAGGCATTTGACCCTCCAGCTGTAAAATTGAAAAAAAAAAAGAAAAAAAAAGAAAAAAAAAAAAAGAAAACATTTAGTTTTTTTTTCTTTTTCGCCCTTAATTGATTGATTATTATATGCCTCTGTAAGGCCGCCACTGCGGGATTGCGCTTGAATTATAGGTTCTAATAAGATTTGCTGTGAAGTTTTTAATCGATTTTAGAAGGTTAAACTTTTTTTTTTATCTCATTTTGTGTCTCAATAAATAGTTTATAACTCCATTTTTGATATTTAAGCAGCCCTAGCTCACATAGCTCAGTTGATTGAAAACGTAAAGTTGGCATTGAAATATCAAGTTCATTTTTACTTTTTTCTATATCTAATATATAGAAGAAAATATTGGATTCGTGCAAATTTTCGAATTTCGAATTTTGACGGATTCGAACGTTTTGAGGTGTGCCGAGTCCATTTCGACTATTTTTCGAAAATGTCTGTCTGCCTGTCCTGGTGTGTGTGTATGTGTGTGTCACGTCTGTGTGTAACCAGTTTTTTGTGGCCGCTCTACAGCAAAAACTACCGCATGAAATCGAACGAAATTTGGTACACACATGTGCCCCTATGTGAACTTGTGCCCATTGCTTTTTGGCGCGAATTCCTTCAATGAGTGTGGAGCAATGGGACGTTTTTTGAGTTACGCCTGTTTGCTTTTCCTCAGGAAGTAACAAGCGGAATCAAACAAAATTCGGTCCATATGTTGCCATTAACAGGAACAGGTGCTGATTCAATTTTGGTGTCAATAACTCAAACGGGGGTTGAGCTATAGAACGTTTTTGTCGTCAATTTTGACTGCTGTATCTCAAGAAATAATGAACGGAATGAAAGAAAAATTTATCGGCAAGTAGCCCTTAGTGAGTATAAGAGCTGATTTTATTTTGGTGTCAACAGCTAAAAAGGGTGTAGCGCAATTACCCGTTCTTTTTTCCATTGTGAGTGCCCTATCTCAAGAAGTAATGCTACGTACTGGTTGAAATTTGGAATATATGTGAATCCATATGTAAACAGGCTTTTGTTCAATTTTGACGCCAATCGCTCCAAGAAGTGTTGATTTTTTTTTCGAGTAAAAATAGCTTTATTATTGCAACAATAAGAAAGATAAATCGTAATAGATTGTCATCTGCGTATTTCTCGTGATTTTAATTGTATGGAAATGATCGGAAATATTATCTCAATGATTTAAAATGTTTAACTGTTGCCATCTTATGTTTGTTAATAAATAAACTATTTGTAATTAATTCAAGCAAGGCTTTTAAAATAACTTTCAATTTTCGCTCTTTGCTTTGCTTTTGCAATAATTCTTACATTGGGATGGTCGTCAAGTTGTAGCATGTGTAATTTTGTTTTTGTTGGGAATATTGCTTCCTCGTCAAGCATGGGGAGAGATCAGAAAAAAAGAGAAAAATATAGAAGAAATTTTCGTGATGGCCACAACATACTAGTTTTTTTTAGTTTTCTAAAACGCACATAAATTAAACAGTTTTAATTTCTCTTAGTTGATTTTATCTTCATTACTTTAACATATCTGCTTAGCTTAGTACTTAACATTCAAAGGAAAAATTTTGTCTGGGATTGAAGCAAAGTATCCAGTAATTACTAGTTAAAAAAAATAATGATGTCAGAAATGTAAAATTTGCTCGTTCGTTTCCTCTGTCGTTAAAATGTTGTTGTTAAATAAGAATTATCAAATTTTGACTAAGTGCTGAAAATACTAAATATTTAACTCAATCGTGTGTAAAATATTTGTTATGTTTGCAATTTCAAAATTCCAGTGCTCAGTATAAATACCTACCGTAAAACAAGACGTTAAATAGGAAAAAAACTGTGTAAAATTCTTTAAGTTTTCTAGGGATGCATTAAGAGGGAAAATAACTAAATTTAGAGAAGAAAGTTTAAAAAAAATATGAATAAGAAAAATTCTTTTCTACAAGTTCAGAGAAGAGGCTCAAAATAAATTTTAAGAGATGCGAATAGCGTTTTATAAAAACTTTTTATTTTAGTTTATGCGATGTTCTTTTTTCCTTAGAATAAATATAATTACTCTTCTTTCCCCGAAATGAGTTATTCAGTTTTTTCTCAGTAAAAAGTAAATAAATAAAAACTAGAAACAAACAGGGTTCGCTTTATTATCTTATGTACAAGTTTCTTTTATTAAATTCGGTATTTATTACCTGAAGAAAATAACATTATGTCAAATTCAATACTGAAAAACTTATTTTCTTCGAAGTTAGTTATATAAAAAACCAAGATAAAGAGGACCTCTTATCCTTATAATTTTTAAGGAAGTAAAAAATTGGAGCTGATACAAAAACACTGATGAATGCCGTATAGAAACTATATTTTAAAGCGGAATTTGTTTATCTAAGATAACTACATATAAAAATAGAGGCACTCGTTTTGACTTCCTTAGCTTTTATTCTTAAAAAAAATTAACAAATATCCAAGAAGGGAAAATAAAAAGAGTTATTTTTAGCATTATGCTAGACATTTTACGTCAGAGATTGAATTTGCCTGAACTTTTAAAGTTTAAAGGGCATTAGAGAGAACTTATGATATTTTAACTATGACTCAAAGCAATATTATTTGATAAAATTTTCTTTAGTTTTATTGTATTTACCGAATTTTTTTCGTAATACCATTATTCGTACTACATCCAGGGAAAAGGTGGGTTGAAGGAATAGTTGTAATTTAGGGTTTCAAAAGTTGAAAGTCTTCCTCATGACATGATATTAGTATTATAAAACAAGAAAAAATAATTGCGTATAACTTGCCATGCAAAATTTTTATTTTATTGTTTGTGTTAGAGGTATATATTTAACAACCTAATAATATATATCTAATGCATGAATTTTTTTTCGGAAGAGCTCGCAATATATTTGAACCAATTTATCTCAAACATACCTATCTCGGAGGCGCCTGAGGGCTTCGTCTTTTCCTTGTTTCTCTGGAATAATTTCCACCAAAAGACTATAATTTTTTCATTAAAATCCCAACTATCTTTATGAATAGCAGAAGCCAGCAGAAAAAAAAATGGAAAGAAAAGAAAATAATCTTTGTAAGACCAACAGTGATATTGTCCTCCCAGGGATGGGATAAAATGGAGGGCAGGGAACACAATGCGCAATGAAAAAGTTTTCTAGGAATTCCACCTACTCGGAAATTGAGCTAATGCGTAATAATGAACTGTGTTGAACTTCGTGAGCTTTGCTTTAGAGTCATGAAGAATAATTATTTTTCTGTATTATCTGGGTTTATGGTTTAATGCCAGTTCAGTGTTTATACTTTTTTGATTGTACATAAATAAGTCTTAATATTTTTGTAAGATAGTAATTGAAGAACAATGTTTTTCCTTAAAGAGGCGAGTCGATACAAGGGACTGTTCCATTGACATTTTTTGGCAAGGGGAGGACGTATAACTTTAGACGGCCTTTGATGTCATATTAGGGGGTCTCGTTCCCGGTAGGTTGCTCCGGTAGGTTTGAGGGGGATGCCCATAATTATTCTGTTGAGACGGACAGCTCTGCCTTTAAAAATTGTGATTGTTAATTATCTATGTAATTATTAAGTGAAGAAAAACGTGTACGAGAATTACTGTAAAAACCTGTTGTAAAATATTAAATAATATTAATACGAAAGAATGTTTATCCATATAAGAATTATAATTTGTAAATTCTTTGACTTTGCTCCAATTGTACATTTTGACAACTTTATGAATATTTCTGTTTCTCAATTTTTCGCGCAGTACCGTAAAAATTGAGATAGAACGGTTTGACTATGTATATCTTTTTATATGCTTCTGCCTCACTTTAGATCATTTCATTAAATATATCTGGTTGCGTGGTAAAAATGCTTCCCACTAAATATAACATTTAGCATTGAAAACAACCACATGCTGACAAGTATCTTGTCGTGATCCAAAAACCAACCTACAGGTCTTTTCAAGAAGCACCTACTTTATTCCGCACCATAGAACAAAGGTCAATGGATACTTGAGCTTCGTCACCCTGAGGGGGGTGTGTTCTGGTCACATGGCAGTGAAACAGGTTCCGGACTTCACCCCTGGAGCACTTAAGAGCAAAATAAAAGATCATCAAGGGAGATTTGTCTGTCACTTTCTTCCCTTTGGCTTTCATTTAGACAAGTTCATTTACCTTCAGATGCTTCATCCTCTCATCGTCTTATTTGGATATATCAGTCCCTAACAAGCCATCGTAATAATCATAAAAAAATCGTACAGATACTAGTAATTAATTAATTCTCTAATACCTACTGAAAGAAAAACTTCTTTTTTTGTTGCAAGTTTCATGGGAGTAGCTGTTGACTGTGGTTACGTATAGTGCTCACTCGTAGGTAATTGGAAATCAGATTAAAACAAATAAAACTTGGTTTCGCGTTTTGAATAACATTTTCCTCTAGTATAGCAGTTATTGAAGAAAAATGTAGTTATTTACGAAAAAGTAACTAACATCTAAGAATTCGTTGAAACATAGAACCGCCTGTGGCGAACAAAATTCTAACGAAAAACAGAACAGTCAATTGAAAAAAAAAAAAGAAACTTGTGGTTTTGATTCATAAACTGCAATTTTGTCTTTTTCTTCTTTATTTACCTCCAGATCTATGTCCCATTGACTACTGATTGCCCCCTTCCTAAACTATTTTGTAATATCGCTCCAATTATGCTACCTAAATTAGACGTATTTTCTGGTAAAGATTAAATTGCATTGTGCACAGCTTTAGTAAATTTAAATGACTCATCAAAAGCAAGTGGAGCAAGAACAATCGATGCGTGATCATTTTTTCATTCAATTCTTTGAAAAGTTTTATATAGCAACTTTAGTTGTTAAAATTTCCTTCAGCGTCGGTTTTCTGCTGGTTCAAAGTTAAACACAAAACCTAAATCTTAGACAATTTCTTCTCTTGAAATGTCTTTTCAGGTCTATTCTAGTCACCTTGTAACAAGAGCAAAATTTGACCTAAACCCGAATCTAAAAGCTCCTAAATCCCCATCCCAACTCTCAGAAAGAGAACGGTAAACTACAAGAGCCACGTCCAAAGAACATTTGCCATTATAAAAACCTTCACATTTTAGCTTTCGCTAACAACTTATCTTTGAATGAGGCGTCTGTAAGCCAACACTCTAAGAAATAGGACCTAAGTTACAAGAGAAATCAAAGTGGCTCAAAGAACACGAGAACTTAAGTGTTCCAGAAGGCAGAAACTTACCCCATCAAGGGTGAAAAACTTGAAGCTCTTCATCTGGAAGCCAGAATTCTACCCGCACTTGCCTATTTCCAATCTGTAAGACAAGTAGCAATCACGCAACCTGAAAAATACTTCTGGTAGGACAGCGATTTTCGATCGCTCACGTATCAAGTTAATAGCGAACTCACGAGCTCAGAGAATACAGATCGCACGCTCATTAAGCGTTAAAAGAAATTCACCGAGTTCAGCAGATTTTAGGCGGAAAGGCGTCAAATAACAAAATGGTGGTCTTGGTAGACATTTCTGACCACAGAAAAAAGAACCCTTTTATTTATGCAATTTTTCTTTTCAAATGAAAATTTTCTTAATCTAAATCAAATTTCCATGAAAAGTAACGAATTTTTTTAAATTAGAGAAAAGTTTATTAAAAAGTCTTAAAATAATAAAGATATAACAGAATTTATAAAATATAGAAAATTAATTGGCGAGGATATTTTTTCGAAACGTCAACATTAGTTGCATTTTAATAAAGTTACTAGGTAAAGAATGAATAAAAACATTATATTGTTCAACTTTTTAAGTTATTTTAAAAATGAACGGTTAACTGTAACGTCTGCAAAACATAAAGCCCTCACGGCTGCTTAACAATACCAATATCTAGTTAGATATACAAGTGTGTGCACATCTAATTGGGTCAATTGTCTCTCCAAATTTACGATAGGTCTTGAAACCAATCAATTCATTGTAGGTGGTTCATTATGCACTCATATTGATAAGCTTACCATTATGAACATTCTGTAGTCTAAATTAGCATATAAGGACATTAGCATATAATATTGGAACACATTATCGTTGTAAATATAAATGAAAGACTTCAAGTTTGCGGCTAAACTAAAAAAGTTCGTTTAAGATTTATATGAAGTACAGTAGTGAGATCTTGATGGAAAATTACCGTAATATGAAACTAACAGCAGTTGACCCTAATAAAGAAGAAATGATTTAATAACAAAAAGTAAAATTTTACAAAAGTTATAAAATGGAGTTTAAAATTGCAATGTTTAACTTTCAGCTTATTTTTAACTAATAGCGCCCACGCTTCTCTTGTTAATTATTTTTCTTAATTACTGTCAAATACTAGTATATTGTCAACCAGTTGTGGTTTTATCTCATTGTTCTTCACAATTTTCATTCTTTTGAAAAATATTCATGAACCTATCAACTCATATGTTGTATCAAGTTTTATAATCTCATTAAATACTTTCTTTGAATGTTCACAACATAAAGTGTTTCGCAGAATGTCTTCAGCAATACAGTTTGTCGACGAATGTTTATACAATTCTAGTGTTATAGAATGCGTGAGTGATATGTTAAACTGCCATCTTCTAAGAACAGACATAAAAAGCTCAATAGAAGTGATAAAAATGCGTTGTTTTATGTATGAAGAAATATTTTCTGTGGGATTTTAATAATTACTGCGTTTCCTAGAAAATATCACGAAGTACTTTCACAATGGTTCAAAAAACGTTTTCTTTTTGTCGATCGCTAAAGACTCAGTTCCCTGATTCCGTCTTGAATTAATTATGGTTATTTCTCTTTCTATAAGTGTTACGTGATTGTGGGTCTTCCATTTCAAATGTTGTTTAACGCCCGTAATAAAAGAGAAAAGCTTAATAAGACATTTCTACAGTAAAAAGCTCCGGTGATATCGTTATTATCTAGAAATATATACGTGACGAGGAATCGTTTACACGGATTTTATTGATCGAGATATTTCTGCGTCGTTTGAAGGTGTTTTGTTTTGTTTGTTTGTTGTTTTTTTCTCCATTTTCAATGAATCGTGTTTGAATATTACAGTTTTTGTATACAAGTGTCCTTACTTAAACTATTTCAAGCAAGCTGTTTACTTAGCATGTTGCTTTACTTTACATGATGGTTTTTTTTTTTTCTTAATATATTTTGGTGTGTATATATCAATTTTATGCTTGCTAATTTTAATGAATCCTTCAAATGTGGGGACTTGATAGAACTAAGTTGCATTATCCAAGTTTAGTTAAGTGCTATGTAGAGTTTTAAACAACTATAATTTTACAATATATTATGTAGAATTACAAAAATCACAAATATTTTATGCTTCTATTTCTATGGCTAAAAGTAAACAAAATATATTGAATCAAAATATATATATATATATATATATATATATATATATATATATATATATATATATATATATATATATATATATATATATATATATATATATATATATATATATATATATATATATATATATATATATATAAATATATATATATATATATATATACATATATATATATATATATATATATATATATATATATATATATATATATATAAACTAATATCTTTTGTACAAACTACAAATTTTCTACTTTCAACTAAGGGTTATACTAACATAACACAGCATATCAGTTTAACCTTCATGGTAAGTAGTTAAGAATAACACGTAGTCAAGAAATGCTACATTAATGTATACTATTTCATAAAAAATAAAACGAATTCATTTTCATAACATTTCTTTTTTGATTACTTCCAAATACCAAATCAATCAAATACTGAATTTTTTTTAAATTGCACTATTTTCATATCATATTGAGATGTGTTGCTATATGAAACATGAAATACATATTGCGCTCAATTCTCCATTTGAAAACTCGCGTTGTTGCGTGCAATAAAATATAAACCCGTTAGTTTCGAGTTAAACATGAACAAAACGCGTATTTTAAATGGAGTATTTAAGCTACACAGACGCTAGTAAAAATGCTAGTAAAAAAAAAGTTATTGCAATGAATAAAAAAAAATGTCGTTAGTTACTTACAAATTCATAAATAGTCGTACTATTTTACAAAAGTAAAATTAACATAGTCCTATTCGGCCGTTAACCTAAATTTTTTTACATTAAGTTCGAGTGCAACAGAGCTCTGCTATGTGATCCCCAATGGCGGCTGTTAAGCATCACAGAATCCTCAAAAATCAAATGCTTGTCCCCCAAAGACGTCAAGTGAGATTTAGTAAAAGGGTGTTTGTCTTAACGGATTTCCAGACCTTTATTTTTATTTACTCTCCTATTGGCCTCGCTTCGAGTAGCATTAAGTTCCGCTCAGTTCGGCGAAAATGGCTCTCGACAATTTCGTCCCCGGAAAGCGATGCCACTTCTCGAAACCGCTTTCGTTTGGCTGTGTTATTTGACCAAAGTCGGAACAGGATAGAATGTTTTATTCATTGAAATGAATTCTTGAGACCTCTGGCCTTTTCGAGGATATTTCAAAGGAGGTGCTTTGATTTCAAGCATTCGAAACTTTGCGCCAAGTATTCGGTTGCAGTTTTGAAATTACTTAGTTAATGGACTCTTTCGAACAATTGAATATGCTAAGTGCTGAGTCTTACTTTGGAATGAATGTAACGCTTGGTGGATGATGTTTGGGTCTTGAGGATGTGAATTAGGAAAAATTTTAACTCAACATTCCCCTGGTCAGTGGCGGCCCTAGATATTTGGTGACCCTCCGCAAGGCATTTTTGTAGACCCCTTAGAGATTATCAGAACCAAATAAATATTTTTCATGCGATTTTTTGGATACCTCTTCTGTCATGAGCAGAGGTGCATCGTACATAAATTTTTGGGAAGGTGGAACTTCTCAGTCTCTCCAAATTTCACCTAGTGATGATCATTTTTGTTGAATGGAACTCTAAATTTTGCCAAATGATGATAGTTTTGCCAAACCACTTAGGCACATTTTTCCGAATAAAGGAACTTTTAGAAGGTAACAGTTACTTCTCATCGGGGCTCCCCTGGTCATGGTGGCCCCTCGCAAAAGAAAATATCCTTATATCCTTCAAAACATAATCGCATGTCTACAATTCGCATTAGTATTTGCGCATATTAATTTATTTTATTTTTAACTTCTTTCACACTATTTTATTTGCAGTATTTTTCGAATGTGATTTAAAAAATATATATATATATAATTTGCAGCTTTCTGGTATATTACCCTTCTGACTCTTACTCCCTTTGTATTACCCCCTTGAGGACCATTAGCTTTGCAATAGAATAAGTAAATTTCGAGTACATCTTTTCCCTCTTATTTTTCTTTAACAGACTATTTTTAGACAGTAACTGTTTTTTTTTTTTTCGCTTATTAAGATTCTTATTTCTCAGTAACCTAAAAAGTCATAATAGATTATTTATATTGGATAGTTTCTTACTTATAATAAAGTTGAAAGTCTCTCGTTTGGATATCTGTTACGCGCATGGCGCCTAGACCGTTCGGCCGATTTTCATGAAATTTGGCATAAAATTAGTTTGCAGCATAAAGGTGTGCACCTCGAAGCGATTTTTCGAGAATTAAGTTTTGTTCTTTTTTTGTTCTTTTTTTTTTGTACATTACCACATTTTACCGCGCAAATTATCATTACATGGACGAGTAAATTACCACAACATGGACGAGCAAATTAGCACAACGTAGACGAGCAAATTACCATAACATGGGCGAGCAAATTAACATAGCAAATTGGTAAGAAATTCATTATCCATGATTCGTAAATATAAATGCGAACCAAATGAATTTGTAATTTTCTACTATAGGCAAAGCCATCCAGGTATCACTACTTGAAAACAACTTTAACAATTACTTAAAAACTTGAAAATACTGACCTTAACATGGTCGTTATTAGAGGGTTAGTTTGGAGTTTCTACGTTGTAATGAAATATTAGCCATTTAAGTAATTTATATTCATGAAATTTTCGATGCCTCTGTTTATAATTTCTCTGCATTGCGCTTGCGCTCAATGGCTGATATCATCAAAATGCAAAACTATGTTTTCCTCCCGGTAGGAAATTAAATTTTTCTCAGCATCCCAGCTGTGTTCTAAAGGGGTTCTTATGTAGCCTCGGTTTTAAATGATTCACACACAGGTGCGCACAAGCCTTCTTTTTCCAGTTTCAAAACTTTAGCGAATAATTATTCATAGAAGTTTAAGTGCTTTGCATTCGAAGAAGGGAAACCAATTTATTTTTGAGCAGGACGGGATGAAACAAGTGCTCGCACAGCCCTCGTGATCGGAATGATTTTAAATGTTGGAGGTTTTTGTTTTCGTTTACTTGGCGGTTGAACAGAGAAAAAGCAATTTTTCACTTATGAAATGCAACTTGTAAGAATTTCGGAAATATTTAATGCGTTCATTGAAATGTAAAGGTTATTTTTATGTGTGGAGTCTTTTCTTTAATACTAAGCAAAATACTAGATTTCCGTTATAAAATTTTAAACTTATCTGCATTTAGCTATTCATGTCTTTTTTTCTCCTTCTTCCTCTTAAAGGACTGGGCCAAAGGCCTGTTCCTACTTCTTGGTCAAACCAGCGCAACCAATAAAATTCGGCTCTTAATAGTCCTCCGCGTGGCATTCTGTATCTGATCTTCTGCTATGCAGAAGCTCTTTGCGTATGTTTTCGTTTTTAGTTTTATTTAGAGGTCTTTTTTTTTCTTTTAAAAATGAAAACAAAGCCTTAGTATTTAAATTAAAAATTTAAACGTAGATAACATAAAATTGTAAAAAAAAAAATAAATAAAATAAAATAAAATAAAACACGCCGTAAGTTATATCTGCACATAATTTGCTGAATAAACTAATTATATTTTTTTTAGATTACGGCTTTAAAGAAAAAAAAGAAAAAAACACTTAACTTTTTTTTCTTGAGCAATCGTTAATGCATGTTTGAAGACCATACAAAAGGTATAACAGAAAGTACAAAATTTTTAAGAACTGGGATCTTAGTTGGTATTATTTAATAATCACATGTCTACTCTGTTTACTGAATCCTCTGTAAATTTCCTTTATGATTGTCTTAGCTTAAGCTAGATGTTAAAGAAATTTACTCATTCATCACTCTAACTCATTGTAACAAGTTCATCATAATGCAATACAACGGCTTAAAAGATGTTATTGAATATCTTAAGCATAATATCATCCACTTTTTATTTAACAAATTAGTTTTACTTAGCTAACTTTGAATCAACCACTTTTAGTTTGCGATTTAAGAGTGATTTAAAATTTAATACTTTTTTCGAAAATTTAAATAGAACATGAATTTAAAAATAATGATACAGAAACTTCATTATTTAAATAACGAAAACAAATAATGTAAAAAGAATATATATATTTCACTAGTTGTGTAGATAGTAGCAAACGTAATGATAATACAGATCGTTTCCATTTTTATCTATCGCCATTTTAAGTCCGTGTATTTTGCATAATGGTACAAGAATCGATACAACTTTACTAAGTGTGTGATTTATATTTCATTATCAACTGCTGGTGAAATAATCTGTTCACATTCAAAATCCAACTACATTCTTTAATGATCTATAGCAGTAGTATTGGCACTTTAATGACGTCATATGCATGTTTATGACGTCATTAACGGTACTCCAGCTAACGGAATCATTGCAATCGAAATGAACGTGTGACAGCGAAATTGAATTTAAGAATATTTCCATATTCTAAAGTGTGAAATATTTGCATATATGCGCTTTACAGAACTTGAATCTCTTCAGTAAATGAGGTAGTTCGGGTACATTATTTTATCTTAGAAATTTTGATACCGTGTTTCAGGTTTATGACACGAAATTTTAGATTCCATATTCAAGAAATAGAAGCTGTAATCTTAGAATATTTAGCATTAAAAAGGTATCTTGAACTTGATGAAGGTTGTACATCATTTCTTAATAAAATGCAATACGGAAGTCAACATTGATGATGATTATTTTATGAACACACAAGACGTGTTTTTTTAACATTACTGTAAAAATAGAAAAATCCGATTTGTGAACCTATTTTTTTTGGAGATATGTAAAAAAAACCCAGCCATTTGTACTTAATGTGCTACTGATACAGTAGTTGGTATTAAGCATAAGTTCTCCCTGCTGTGAATTGACATCACTAATGACGTTAATGACATGATTAAAACCGAAAAGTTGTAATGGGGTCGTTTTCAAAATTTTAAAGTATTTTTTTCTGAAAGAGCATGCTTAAAAAAAGGATATGACCATTTTTTAAATAATTTGTTTAAGTTTAATACTTAAAAAAAATACTTAAATCGGTGCGCTTTCATTGTTTACGCTTCTACCGATGACATCACAAATGATGAAATGCCATTCAGTATTGCTTTTAAAACAGAGCAAAATATTTAATTCGCATCTTTACTCACGTGTATTGCTATGAGAAATTGAGTTTAAATTATTGAGATTTTTTTCAGCACAGCATACATAAAGGTAATTCTAATGAATGAAACAAATATATATAAAAAGAACTTTATTGAATTATGGTATTGCTTTGTAACTATCAAAATGATATTGTTTTTATGGGGGGGGGGGTAGTATGTATCAAGAATATATTCAGCTTGAGAAGTTATCGGGGTTTATGTTAGCTATTTTTTAGAAAAAAGGTAAATGTAAGGGCCGAAAACCATTCGCTAAACAACCTGTATGATATTGCTGAACAAACAAAGCTTTGTTTTTTAATTTATTTTTAATTATTCTTATCGAGAGAAAGGAAAAACCAAAAACAAACTCTTTACATTATTTTTTAAAACATCCTTCAATAAGATATTTTAATTTTTCAAGTACACTGGCATACTTAAATTATTTTGCATGTGTTTACTTCACAACAAAAGTAATTAGAGTTTGGAATTTATTTCACCCTACTGTTAGCTTGATATTACCCGTAGTCGGTGGAATAAAAGAAAACTCTTTACAAACGTTTGCCAAGTACTTAAAATTAGTGAAGAAATACTTCTTTATTTAAAATTTATTCATTTCTTTACCCCATCGTTAACACGTTTAATCATAATTAGTTATCTGGTCGACCTCTAGCCAAGGTTGCTCGATAAGTAGCTACTTTTTGCGTTTTTGTATTAAAGATGCTTTGTAGTAAGAAACACTAAATCAAGACTCAAAATACAAATTGAACATCGTAAGTTTTCATTTAGGAAAGATGTGATATTAATCTTGAGAAAAACAATGACAAACTATGCTTCTGTGAATGACCAACAATTTCACAAGAGTTTTTAAATACCGCAATAATGAAGTTTCATTATTTATGACAGATTTCTCGGAGTTTTAAAATATAGTGAGTCTTGTACAAAATAAATACTAATAATAAAACAATTTTATGTAAAATTCTGAGTCAGATACGTACAAACTTCTTTCTATAGTCATATATTTTAAAGCACATGAAAGTAGAGCTATATAGATAAGTTTACTCTCTAGTTTGAAATAGTGTGAAAGAGTACAAAACAGAAGTCTAAGAATGTCTCCCTCCTTTCATTATTATTATAGTAAATACAGTTTTGATAACTAGTAGTCATTTTTGGCAAGTAAAATGAAGCTACGTAGCAATTTTCCAGTATTTAAACTGAATGTAGAAACCAATCTTTCTTTAATTAAAATCAATCAAAATTTCAAGAATTTCTTAAAATTGTTGATACATAAAAATGATGTCATCCTTAGAACGTAAACGTTCAGAAATCAAAACTATGATCTATTTAGTAAACAAAAATGAGAACAGGAAACTAAAACTTTACATTTTACTTATAAAAACAGAATGAGCATACTTTTTTGTTTCAGAGCAAAAAACTGGCTCATGTAAATTTATTTAAAAAAACAGTAGTGCCAAGTTGTAAAGTTGTCCTTTAGAACAGCGTTTATCAAAATTTCTTGAACCCAGCTCTGATAAAACTTAGAAAAAAAATCTGTAGACCGGTAAAATTCTTTTTTTCAAGGGAAAAAAACACAAAACATTAAAGAACTGGTAAGTTTTTAATACGATTTTCTTAAAATATTTAAATGCACGAATAAGTTATTGTACTCAATTTACATTTGTAAATAAACCGTTGAGAAAATTCACAGAAAATTATAATAATCTCAAAACTAGAGCAAAATATTTGACATAAACGATGTTTATATCGTTTTCTGAATAAGAAATGATATAACTTGTAAAAATCTCTAAGGACCGTTTAAATTTCCTTTTGACTAGTTCTCAATTTTTTAAGCTACGTAATCACAGTTGTCTTGAAGTATGTAAAAATGAATTCTGCAGAATATAACTGATCTTTAATGAGCAAAAATGGAGAAAATAAAACAAAATGCTTGTATTTCACAATGCAAAAAATATAACTATGAAAAGGTGTCCTTAACAATCATTAAATATTTTGAAATTAATGCCCTTTATTCTATGTTATTAGCAATGTTCATTTTTTTGTGAAATTATTTTGTTTAAAGTGATAATTCAACTAATACATTGTTTCCTTTGTTCTTTTTTAGGTAAGCTGTTTCTGTAAAATGTATGAGTACCTTAAGAAACTTATCAACTTATGTAAGTGTTCGTATTAATTACTTGTTTTAATTAACCTCGCTAATTAAATATATTTCTATCAATTCGATTTTATTAAAAACGAAAAAAACTCTTTTCGCAAATAATTAAGGAGTTTTTTGTACTAAAAATGTATGCAAGTAAGAGGTATGTTTTTTATTTTTAAGATTCTCAAATGAGGTTTTTAGCCAATGAAAAAAAATAACATTCTTAATATCTGTGAAGAAATGCAGAGTGTTTTTTTTTTTTTTTCTTTTCTATCCCGAGGAGCTTTTTATTTCGCCAGAAAGTTTTTGTCTGAAAAATAAATTTACTCTCACTTCTTACTTTAGAGATTTTTTTTAAGTCCGTTTTTTATATTTTGCATCGACAAATTTTGTTTTTTTTTCTTCCCTTCTTAATGATAAGAAAAAGGAATTCAAGTAACACTTCGCTGCTGTTGAATCTAATGGGGCTAAAGAGATATATTTTGTCGAAGATGATGTTAACAAAGCTCCTTTGGGACTTTGTCTTCCATCTTGTCTTTAAAAAATACAGGAAAGGCGAACTCTTTTCTCAATATAAAAGTATCAAATAAATTGTTAAATCAGTCGTATGGAAAGGAAAGAAATACGTTCGTTTTACTTATAGATTTTTCTTGTCAGTTATTCTCCCTCCACTCCTTTTTTAGCTTTGTAATTTTGGACTTATAAAAATGTTTCTACCATATTCAAATTTTAACACAAACATTATTTACGAGGAAGGATAACGTTTTTTTTTAAATTCTTAATGTAGTATTGAGAAGAAAAATAGATTTTTTTCTACCGGTATATTTAAAGGTTATTGCCAAAACGTAACGTTTGTTTGTCTTATAGTTTTGGTGACATTGCACACCGGTACATTTAAGGGTTATTGCCAAAACGTAAGGTTTTATTTGTCTTACATTTTATGCGACATTGCACAACGGTATATTTAAGGGTAACTGCCAAAACGTAAGGTTTGTTTGTCTCATATTTATGGCAACATTGCCACATATAGTTTTGGCGACATTGCACACGGTAAGGGTTATTGCTAAAGCGTAAGGTTTGTTCGTCTTATAGTTTTGGCGACATTGCACGCCGGTATGTTTAAGGGTTATTGCCAAAACGTAAGGTTTGTTTGTCTTATAATTTTGGCGACATTGCCACATATTTTTAATCACATCACCGTGCAATATTCATCACATCTCGTCATGATGCGGTCTTTAGTGGCGACTCCAACTGCAAATTAAACGACGAAAGCATAGGGGATATTTTTTTAGTGAGTTTGCGATTTCACGGGGGGGGGGTGAGGGGACTTTGTTTTGGAGCTGCTGTTATCCATAGCCTGCTCTGTGTTTATAAAAAGATCGGAACACATTTTACATCATTATTAGCATTAAGTTATTGCCTTTACTGTGTTATTTACTGGATGGAAAACTCGTATTGTGTAGTGACAAATGTACGAGAATAAGTTTCTTCAACTGAATCACTCTGGTATCTCAAAGAATTTAATCTTACGACAAAACCACTAAAAAATTGTTTTGTGTCACGTACCAAAATTCTTTCGGAGTAACTGTGATCTTAATAACAAAGCAAAAGCAACTGCGTTACAATGCAAAGCAGTTTCATATTGTATAATGTACTTGATGGTTTATACACCAAATGTAATTAAGCTAATATTATTGATACAAAACGAAGGTTTTCAGAGCGATTTTGTCTTCATTATTTCTGCATTAATTTGTGAAATGAAAGGGCCGTAACTTCTACGGCAAGCCCTTAATTAGATTGATTTATTTAAGAAAGTTAATTATAATCAATAAACGCATTGGACATGTAATTAAGATTATTTTTAACTAATGAGCGTTTTAAAAATCATGTTATGCTTCTGAAATCTATTTAAAAGCAAAATGGTGATCAGAACTATTTAGCGTTAAACTATAAATGCATTTTTATATTCAAATTTTTAACTATTCATAACTTCGAAAAATATAAATAAGTAAATACACTATTAACTCTATTTCACATTTACTTGCATAATTCACATTCACATTGTGATTCACATTCACATTCTAATTCACACTCTTAATTCTTCTCTCTCTTTTATTTATTGCATCTATTCTATTTTCCTAATAATTTTGATACGTCAAACTTCAACATACCAGTTAGTGTTTCAATTTCTTAAGACTAATCCAATTGAACTAAGAGTTACAATGATGCAAATCAGCATCCTAATACAAGTTTTCGAATTTAACTCGACTTTATAAATGTTGAATATTTATCACGCGCTTGGTATGTTTTACCTGTACATTTCTTCAGCACTTAGTTTACATATACTGAAATACTTTTATCTAAGAGTAAAATGAAGCTAAATTAACATTGACAGCCTGTCAGAGGAAAAACGCTAATCCGCTGTTCTAATAAATGCTAGGAAAGAATCGTTAAATATGGTTTTCTTTATTGGAGAACTTGTAAATGTCGCAGAGATTGATTGCGAAAGCAGCTGAATAAGTGAAAAAGAAAGAAAGAAAAGGGCAGGAAAAGAGGGAAAAAGTGAAATTTCAGTATCGGTTTTTTGTTTTCAAGGGACGCTTTTGAAACTATTGGATTTTTACTCGAATTTTATCTCCCAATAGAAGTTGGAAATTGCAGCAATTTTAACGGAAAGAAAACAAGTATGGAAAAGAATGGTGTTTTCTCAAATGAGCTTGACTGGTACGCGAAAAATAAAGTAAAATGGAGCTCCATATTGCAATTTTATTTTTTCTCGGATTTTTGTGCTTATTATCTTCTACTCCACTTTTAAAATAAATGTTATTCAAATATCGTTTTCACAAACATTATTTAGTAAAGTGGAAATACATTTTTCAAGAAAATTATAATTTATTGGCACAGAAAATTGGCATAGAGCTTTAACGTCTCACAAAGACGTAAAGACAGAAGTTTTAATGGTTTAAAGTACAGTATGAAACTCCAAATCCGGAATCCCAAAATCCGGAATACGCGAGAACTGTAATTTTTCCTCCTTAAATTAAAAAAAAATCCCTCTTTTTTTCCAGTTTTAAAAGTCTAAATTTGTTAACATTTGTTGTTGAAAACACAGTATTTTCAGTTCAGCCTTTTTTAAAACGTTTTTAGCTGAAACGATGTTGTGCGTAAATAAGCGTTTTGCTGTAATTAAGTAGCAAATCATTTAAACACATCGCGAAAAAATAACCAAACAGGAAAATTAGAAATCCTATGATTACAGGAAAAAACTCAAAACAAAAGTAAGAATTTTATTTGTTCACAGTCGAGAAAAAATGGCAGAGATATTTATTCTTAATGATTTTTATTCACGATAGTCAAAACTGAGCTTAAAGCAAACGATAAATTTCCGACTTAATATTGATATTCTTTGACTGAAAAATGCTTATAACTTTTCTCCTGGTGGTTTTACAGCCTTGGCTTTTTTGAGATTCAAAGGAAGTAACTATACTTCAAGGGTATTTTTCGCGGATTTTTTGCATGAGATTGGAAAACAATAGAATCGGATAATTATTTTAGATAGAAAGCGCCATTTAATGTCATTTTCGGGTCGTGAAATTAAAATTCGAACGACTCGGTACTTTGTTGGCGTCCGAAAACCCTTCTACGTTACTTCTCGGGAGCCCAAGTACCTATCTGCAAAATCTTGTCGAGATCCGCCGTGAACTGTGGATTTGTATAGGGAACCCAACATACATACATATATTCTGTTTTATTTTTCTTTAGATTTAGGTTTAGAAAAAAAATCATTATAGTAATGTCTGATAAAAAAATATTACTAAATTTCTATATTTATTTCCCGCATCTTCTATAGTTCAGATTATTTAATTACGTGGTCTTTATTCAAAGTAGTCGTTTCACGAAAAGAATTGTTAAGAATGAACAGCAATTTATGTTGAACAAGTATACTTCATAACTCATAAAATTAACATAAAGTTCAAAACATCAAATAATAAGCTGTTCAATATGTTTTGTAAATTAATGATTAATTCAATGAATTTTGAGTACAAGTAGCATCTCTTGCAAAGAACCTTTTGTGCCCTTCTACACAGCTTGTTATGGGAAGGTATTGCACAAAGTAACTTATGTGCATATAGTTTCAGAAATTTCCGCTAGAAAATGTTTATCTGTTTTTTTTTTGGCCGTAATAACTTTTTTTTAAAGTAAAGTGTCTACTGTGATTTTATTGATGATATTTAATGTAAGAGATTGTCTACGGATTTACAATAATTACCATGCTCATTTTGATTTTACTCTTTGAACAAACTTTATCGAAATAAATTATTCCTTCAGATAATTTTTGAAATATACTTTCTAAAAAATTTCGCTAACATTTATTCAAACAATGAAAGTTGCTCAGAAAAAACACAAATATAAAAGTTTTTTTACTTCTAAAGCCAAACAATACGTTATGAAACGTACTTTTCATAATATGTTATTTAAAATGTATCGATTTCATCTGTACAGAAACTGAATTTCCTCTTTCTTTGCATGCATGCAATAATTAAATGCATAAAAAAACATATTTATAAACTTACCTCGTAAAATAATCACTAATATGTCTTTCCGTCAGGGTAAATGGAGAAATTTACCCTAATATTTATTTATACAAGAGCAACGAACGGAAATAATGCAACTTTATTCAAATAAACTTCATCGCCTCTAATTATTCACCCCGTGCAAGAGTTTCTGAAGTGTTAAAACCGCTAGATTAATGTTTCAAATTAAATAATTCGCAAAAGTTATCACCCACTTTAACACCAGTATCAAGCGTTAATGTATTGTACGCATCCGGGTCATTTTAAACTCAGACAAATTACCCCCTCCACTGAATGGCTACTGAAAATAACCTTTCTTAACGACTCACTATTCAACAACGTGAAGAGTACAGGCTCACGTAGCCGCTACATTTTAAATATCGTTGAATTTTAGGATTCATTTTCCCTTTACGTAACAGTATGTTTGGTAAAGTTTCACTTGAAGTGGTGATACATTTTATGTTAAGTAAAGACAAGCTCACTTAATGAACGTATTTTAAACCTGCGACGATGTATTCATTTACCTTATCTCTTTATCATTTTAGTTTTATTTTAAAATTCTATTGCCATACGTAGAAATAAAAATAACAACAGTAATAATAATAATAATAATAATAATAATAATAATATTAATAATAACATAATATAATAATAATAATAATAATAACATAATATAATAATAACTAATAATAATAATAATAATATAATAATATAATAATACTAATAATAAAATTAATAACAACGATAATAATAATAGTAATAATACTAATAATAAAATTAATAATAATAATAATAATAATAATAATAATAATAATAATAATAATAAAAATAATAATAAAAATAATAATAATAATCAAAGTTATAATAATAATATTAATCAAAGTAATAATAATAATAATAATAATAATAATAATAATAATAATAATAATAATAATAATAATAATAATAATAATAATTATTATTATTATTATTATTATTATTATTATTATTATTATTATTATTATTATTATTATTATTACTTTTATTTTTATTATTACTTTTATTATTATTATTACTATTATCATTATTATTTATTATTATTATTATTATTATTATTATAATTATTATTTTTATCATGGCAATACCAACAGCAATAATAATGATAATCATAAAATGGTAGAGGAAAATGTGTGAAAATGGCAAATATGTTACCCCTCTCTAGTGACTAGGGGAGGTACTGAAGACTGTCGGAGAGGACTATATGGTGCCTTTTACTAACTATAAGATGGCAAAGAGCAGTTGGAAAACATTTTTTAAAATTGTATGGATGCAGCGTGAATTACGGTGAGAATTGGTGTTTTTCCGGACTGTAAACTATTGAGAAATATGTAAAATCGTTTTCTTAGAATGTTCTTATTTTTAGTGGAAATCTATTCGAAAGCAATATTCGGAAAGTGGCGATCTTAAGCTACTTTTTGTAGTCAAGCATGCTTCTACGTTACATGTGATAATAGTCATCTTTCTTAGTTAGTTGGTGTAAATATGGGCCCCGCATGCAAGGGGTACCAATAATTACGCCCCCCCCCTTTTTTTTTTTGAATATTTCTCAGGTAGTGCAACTCGCACTTTCGTGATGGAAAGTTCTCTGAAGACACTCGGGGAGAAGTGTGGGTGAAATGTGTCATGTGCTAAATGTGAGAACTTGGATTGTGCCGGGGCTAAAAGATCCGGTTATGTTTGCGATTTCAGTTAATATTTTTTTTTCTCCCTGTAATAAGTAAATTTTCTGCCATTTTGCTCAGTTTTATCGATTTTTTAAATTATTTTTGGTGCCTTTTTTAAGAAAATATTCATATTTACCCCCATTTTACTGATAATCTTTTCAAAGGTTTTTTAAATCGTCATTTTTGAAATGAAATCATTGATATTAATCGTTGTTTTACCTTCTCGCATTTAGGATACATAGTATAGTCTTCACTAATAGTAAAACTAAAGTCTCTCTGTCTGTCAGGATTTCTCTCTGTCCCGATCTCTGTCTGTCAGGATCGCTGTGACGCGCATAGCGTCTAGACCGTTCGGCCGATTTTCATGAAATTCGGCACAAAGTTAGTTTGTAGCATGGGGAGTGTGCACCTCGAAGCGATTTTTCGAAAATTCGATTTTGGTCATTTTCTATTCTAATTTTAAGAGCTTTTCACTGAGCAAATTATCACAAACGCGGGCGAGTAAATTACCAAATGATCATAACGTGGAACCGTAACTATGGGCAAGCATAGCAAATAGGCGAGAACATAACAAATTGGCGAGAAATTCCATCATCCGTTATTTGTAAATATACAGGCGAACCACAATGACCTTTTCATTTTCCTACTACGGGCAAAGCCGTAACGGGTACCACTAGTTGTTAATAAAAGGAAAAAAAATGTAGAATTTTTCAAAGTAAAATAACTTTAAATCAAAAAAAAAAAAAAAGAAGAAGAAAATATGGGGTATCCATACTTACACCTTTCCCTCTAACAATAAACAAAGAATTGATAATTGTACTAATAGTATTATCAATTTCTAAGCTATGCTAATTATAAAATTGTTTCAGATACTATTCATCTACTATTTAATGATAAATATTTCAATTTATGCTAACAGTTTTTATTTCTCTTCATACAATTACTTTTTACTACATAAAAATATTTAATCAAATTTATGGTGCTGTAAATTGATTTAACATATCTCCTAAGAAGAAGTATTTATCCTACTAACTTTTCTCACAAGGTATGGTCAATTTTGTTGTTATTAATGTAATTTGACGGGAAAATTGTTCAGCGATTAAGCATTATTTTCTAAACTAAAAAATAACCCGACAAGTTATAACGGGTGAAAATTGCTTCTAGATATGAACGAAGCAGTTGACTGTTTGGTGATATTTTGATACATGAAATTTTAACCCTAACTCTAGTAGATTAGCCCTACACTCCAGCAGATAGCGTTCATTGTTGACCACTATTTTGTTTCTTCATTCTCCTAAAATTAGTCTTACCAGTAAAACAGTTGTGTTGCCGAATCCAGTACAGCCTGGTCAAAATAAAGCATTTCCCTGCATGTCAAACATTACCAAAATATATTACCAAATTATCATGCTACGGCGCGAGTTTTATTGTTGGTGACGTCAGAGCACTATTTGATCAATGAATTTGCTATTATATGAGGATGAGAAATTAAAATTTGTGTTAATTGTTTTTTGATATAAAAGGTAGTTTATATTAACAAACTCTTACCTCACCGATCTTTATTAGTATTTTGAAGAAGCTAATACTACTCGTTCATGAAGAAAACATCTGTTTTAGTGAATCATGATAATAGTTGATTATGATTCAATGAGGAATCATTCTTTCGAAAAGAAATAAAACATTTTTTTATCGCCTTAACATCTTTCGTACGGGACTAGCATACTTAAAACCTGTTAATTTTGAGATGACCCCCATTACGCAGCATCTATTCTTCCGAACACGTAGTTCCTTCCATTCATATCTTGTAATATGTACTCCACACGCGATCTCAGTCGTAAAAAGAAACAAAACGAAAACTGCACCAGTAACGCAAAACAAAAACAGCAAAATTTTCCCACGCCGTTTAACCTGTTTGTGGCCCGCGAGTGGAGAAGAGTTGTCTTACCTGTTTCTATTGACACAGACGACACAATGCTATCGCCAAACTCGATATATCGATTCGTTTCAATATCATTATAATCGGCCGACCGGTCCTTATTAAATTGACGAGGAGAGATTTCTTGATGTTAACATAATGTTCATAAGAAGATTGAACTGACAGGATGCAATCACTTTTTGTCTTGATTACAGTGATCGTTTTTCCACTCGTTTGATTTTTTCAAGTGATTGAATGAAGCTTTTCGAAGAAAAACCAGTTCGACTAATTTTTGAAATTATTTTACTTGGCAATACGAAAAAAAAAGAAAACTTTCATGCTTTGCCCACTTAATATTTCCATAAGATTTTTTAAAATCTATTTTGAGACTTGTTTTCTGTTTCAAATTACCAATATTGTCTCATTATTTGCTGGCTATGAAAAAAATCAGCTTTATTTTTCATTTTTCTATTTAAATGGCAGTTAAACTCATGTGGTTTCTTACTTTTATGCCGTCTATTAGCCATCGAGAAGGAAAAAAAGGTGGAGAGAGCGAAGCCTTTTTTCTTGAAGCAAGGACCTTAAGTCATGTCGTATCTTTGAAAGTAAAGCATTGGGAGAAATCAGATTTCACGTAAAACGGGTTTTTTATTCGTGAAATTGAACCATATGACTTGAATTCTTTGCCTCAGCATTTCCTGAGTCAATGATTGAATTTACTCCCTCCAGTTGCTAATTCCTGCTCGGTATTGGCTAATTAATTAAGCAGTTAGCGACTTCATTAAGCAGTTTATTGTAATAGTGTTGATGCAGTATTTGAAAAATAAACTAAAACGCACTTCTGTTATATGACTATATTCAGTTAATAAATGAGTAGCAGTGGTATTGATTTTAAAATTTTACTATGTTTCGAAATGTATTTTCATTCGCAAAAACTGTTTTACCGTCTGACTTTCTTTACTGGTTCAATATTTTGTTCATTCCCTAACCCTTGTTCACCATTTCTGGATCGAAATTTTATTTCAAGTTTATACCTCATTTTTGGCAAACATGCAGACGTAATTATTTCAAAAGAAACATTGATACTTAGTTTACTGTATCAAATCATAGTTCCATTTAAAAAGCATTTTAAGCATAATAAGACGTAAGATTTCCGCTTCTAAACGCTTGCACTTTACTGACCCGGTTACTTACGGTTCGTGAACATCAAACGAATTTTGGTTAGAACAAATTGTTTCCAAGTCAGACCCCATTTGACAAATTTTGCAAATGTATGCATTTAGAAGTCATTAAAATTTTCAAAAGGGACGCAGATTTAGCGAAACTTCTATTCATTTTAGCATCCTAATGACCTATGTTACTAATGTAGCGGGTAGTTGATAAACGCATGAGAATCTTTTATAACAAATGACCATTATTTGCATCTTAGGCTATAATTGCTGAGAATAGCATGGTTAACTTCCTAAAAGTGTCCGAAGAAAATGAATAATCGTATTAGGTATGATTTCCTGCTGCACATTTTTCAATGAGAGCTAGACATTTTAAACGCTGTTTGGCAGCAAGGATGTTATATAGTTGTTTGATTATTGGTGAGATTTCATTTGATGTGATGAATGGCTTTGATGTTTTCTAGCAGGACAGGGGAAAGGGGTTAACCCTTGCAGAACCCTTAATTTTATGCCATATTGCTATTTAATTACCAGTATAATTGTACAAAAATAGTGATGACCCAAGATGTATATCTTGTGCTGATGCATATGAATTGTCCTCCAATTCGTGCTTTGAGCGTATTCTATCGCTCTTTGACAGTACGACCATGTAAAATAAGATTTCGTAAATTCAGACCCTACCAACTTGCAGTACAGTCGCATCTCTTATAAATAGTCCTGATTTAACGAGATAACGGATTGAGAGAGAAAATCAAATATACTTGGTTCGTGCAATGTTAAACCTATCGGTGCATAACTCGCTTTTAACGAACAAACCCCGCTTGAAGCGAGAAATATTTCTGTGATTCATAAAATTCCTGTTGACGTCCAATTAAGTTTATCCTCCTTTTTTTTTTTTTTTAACATTTCGAAGTTAACTGAAAGTACGTGATAACTCATAAATCCTGAGAAATGTGGTGACAGCACTATTTTTAATTTGTGGGGTTAAAAAGTTTTTAAGAATTATGTATGTGTATGTGCATTAGTCAAATATCATGACATAAGAAACAGACATTCAGATAGTTCAAAGCAAATTAACCAACTTCGTTAGCACTTTGTAGAGATTAAAATGAAGAATACGATGATGAATTTTTATGATTTTTCTCACGAACTTGTTTTTAACGAGCACTCTGTTATAACGATCAAAAATCTTGGTCATTTTGCACTCCTTATAAGCGAGTTCAACTGTATAGAGAAAACTGATAGACGTGTAAACTATTCCCATCCAAATAAATATATTTATTGTAGCGCCGCATGTAAACTTTTTGATTTTTGCCTTCCATAGCGGCAGTTTGTTATTTGGTTTGCAAAATCTTTCCTGAACCTAGTACCAATTTCCTGATATTTTTATTCAGTGACTCCCAACTAATGTTCTGGACTGGTTTTTTGTTGGATGGAACAAGATAATCCGGATTTGAAATAAACCAGACTTGACTAGTTTGAGTTTTCCGACATAACTATCATTGCATGTACCCTTGGCATACAATTTATTCATTTCTATTGTTTTTTTAATTTATTTTTTTTTACTATACTTTCAGTGTTTTTGCATTTTAACAAAGTTATTATCTTGATTTGAGTGCGAAACTACTGCAGATGGAAATATTTTCAGCAAATATCATATTATAATTATGATCAGTCCTTTTGATTTTTGCCTGGGATGTTCATTTTATGACTTTAACTGAAATGAATCTAAAATAACATTTATCCCGTAAATCACCCCCAGCACTTTTCCATATTTAACTTAAATCTCTACAGCAATCCATCAGTTAAATTCCTTATTTTTTCTTTTTTGGTCAACAGAAATAACAAATTTGTCCTATGACTTTCATGCTTTTTTCCTCTACTACACATGTTGAGTCTCTATTTAAAAAATAAATGAAAAAATAAATAATTGCTCTCTCAAGTTGTTTGATACGTTACTAAAAAAAGGCAAAAATACCTTTTAAGTAAAAATTTGCGAACTATTCTTACTGATTTTTTATTAGTAAAAGTTATAATTAAAAAAGGTTATTTGAGGTATATTTAAATAGTAAAATTATTTTAAATTCATTAAAATTTTGCAATTATGCACTCTAAAACTAAAACATTAAAGCACCAAGAATGTTGTAAAAATTTGCAGCTATGTTTTAGACATTAACATGGAATCCCCCCTTCCCCCCGCAATATCTTTTAAAATCACTACTCTTCACAAGGACATTTAAATTATTTACAAAGTCAAAATTTGGTTGGGTACAATCTATTATTTGTTTTATCTCTTGATTGGTGAGCCCCAATCTCATCTGCGGTAGTCGTTACATTAACTGACCATCCAAGAATCAGTAGTCTTTTGCGGACCAGCAAATTAAAGATAGTCCTTGCCTTAATCCGGCACGATTTTCCCCTTCGACTTTATGGGCGAAGCGTCTTAATTTCCTTGGCGTGATGAATTCCAATTCATCAAAGCGCTGCCCTTAACGATATAGACAGCGAAAGGGGGCTTAGGCTTTGCCCTTCCATTGAACCGCCTGTTGGAATAATGGCGGGGAATGGGACTTCAGTTAGAGGGAACCAATCGCATTAAAATTGAACGGACTGTGATCTTTGGTGAGGTGAGTGACGTATGGTAAGTTAGGGCATACATTAGTTATTCAAATCTGTGATATTGTGATCTATCGATGTTATGAATATAAGTTACGAGAAGATGGATCCTTGCTACGTTGCGGAAATGCTATTTGCAATTGTGGTTTTGAAGTAAATTATGCCGTTCAATTTCGCAGTAATATGAAGCTGTTAAGACATTGATAGCAAAATACGTTTATTCGAAACTGCATAAATTGGCCCTGAATTTCCTGGCGTGCAGCATACAAGCTGCTATTAAACGTAATTAGTATCAAATATGTTTAGTTTTATGCAATGCAAGCGTATTTGGCCTTTTATCCTATTTGATTTTTAGTCTTCTTTTTTTTTTATCCAGTTAGTTGTTCGGAATGTTTATTTTATGGGTATATATAATTTTTCAACCTATAAGTTTGAAGGTCTCCCGGTTGGATACATATCAATACTGTCGTGCTAAGCGCAGTGTCGTATGAAAGTCGTATCTGCAGACAAGTTCAAAGTGAGAAATTGCGCCTCCATACTTGATTCAGATGCAACATTTTCAAAATAGTTTTTAAAATGTATCCCCATGACAAATTACCGTAACGCATTGTATTTAGGAGAAATATGAAAAGGAACCACCTGCTGACCGTAAAGTAATTTTAATAATACGACTTTTGTATTTAGCATGGTAGAATCTAATGTGGTATAATCGACCAAATGGGGGAACTGAAGCCAGCTTTGGTTTTTCATCTGACCAAGAGTCGAGAACCCCTGAATCAAAAGTACATTGAAGGACACTAGGAGTGCGACATCGATGTCGATGTTTTGGAAACATCTATGTTTTTGTTAAAACATCGATGTTTTACTTTCGATGTTTTTGGACCATCGATGATTTAGTTTCGATGTTTCTTCGATGTTGATGTTTTTGCATTTTAACTGAAAATTATCATAAAATTTGCTCCAATTTTCTCGCTAGGTAATTAAGTTTACTTATGGAGTTGCCAAAAAAAAAAAGAAAAATCATTTTTTGCACCTACTTTATAAGATTAATTTTTCTGTGTGGTGGTTTTTGGGAAGATCACTACTAGATAGTAGAAGATGAACTAGAGAGTGAGGTAGATGTCAAAGCTATTGGAAGAACCTGACACTGGTAGTCTGGTGCCAAAACTTGCAGTCTATTTCAAGGCTCCAGTTCCTAAACTAAAGGAAAATCCTATATGTTACTACGGTGAAAATTATAGCTTTAAAAACTCAAAGCTGGTAAAAGTTGCTTTAAAGTAATTGATAGTGATTGGGATAGTCTGCAAAAAGAGAAATGCGCTTCGGGGGGACAAAGTAAACAAACTTGCTTTTTCTCCAAACTGTCAGCACCAATATTCGGGGTTACTTATCGACTTCCCCCAACAAGTCGTCCCTCTATTACTGACAATTTGTGCTTAATTATTAACTAACAGTACAGCACATACTGTCCACCTCTGGCAAGTTGAGCTCCGCTGCCTGACCGATTCATCGGTTCCATTACTTGAAATAGGGGTGAGAAAAAACGGCTTATAAATTTGTGGATTTAGTTGCCAGTGTATTGCCCATTTGGCGAACAATATTACTATACCTAACTATTAGCAAGCGGTACAGGTTTTTCTCGCCAATAAAAGGTTTGCAATGGTTGTCTCACCACGCCTAACAATGCCTCATCATACCGATTGCTCTCCCTTGAAAGAAATGGACTTGTTCAAGGCCATTGCTCAACTTGTCGGAGCTGAACAGTATTTTTTGCTCTTAAAGGTAATTGTTAGAATCACGGCCGGCTCTAATCGATTTGCCGTCCCAGGCGATGTTGACAGGAGCCGTCCATGGCCTATATGTATTTTTTACCTTAAATCATCGAGCATACTCTCACGTACTGCTGATTTTGAGATACAGAAAAAAAAGGAAATAATTTGAGTTTTTTATTTTTCCCCTTATTTTTTTGCCTCTTTACATTTTGCCATTAAGAAATTGGCCGCCCCTAAACTCTGCCGCCCTAGACGGTGGCATAGGTTGCCAACCCCAAGAGCCGGGTCTGGTTAGAATTAATTTTATATTTTTAAAATAATTAACACAACTTTTTCGCATCATTCAACTGACGGTAAGTGCTATGATACATTTTTTCTTAGAATCTTTTTTGATGTAAATTTACTTTTAGTTTCATTTAGTTTGAAAATATTTCCCTATTACTATAACTAGTTTGGATTAATCAGCGCTTGTCTTATATTATCAGTTTTTGTCCTACTATAATACCAAGATGTTGCGAATTTAGTCTTATTAAATTATATTCCTGGTTTGAGATTCAGTATTTTCAATATATTCGTAGGGTTTGTATTCTTTTATATTGCTTAAATTAGTGTAGTATACTCAAAAATGTATGCTATATATTAATAAAAAGATCGATGTTTTAAAACATCGATGTTCGGAAACATCGATGTTTTTTGGTCTATATATCAATATCATCGATGTTTTAATTTCTAACATCGATGTTTTGAAACATCGATGTTTTGCCATCGATGTCGCACCACTAAAGGACACTGCAGCTACAATCGATTTAACACGTACATCAGTCATATTTTCGATATAACAATCGTTGAATTGCTGAAGCTGAGTTCAACGTTTAAGTTTCAACATTTTGTTAACGAATACGCAACAGTTCATGATAGTTGGTTTTTCAGCTTATTCAAGATTTTTCTTAGTATGTTTAATAAACTATCTTATGAATTAATTATGAGATTAACTTCTATGAGATATATTTTTGAAATAATTCTGAAACCGATTATCATCGTTATTCATTTACTAATGCATAAAACTCATTCGCGTGAAGCACCATTCTGTATAGCATATACCTGACATGTTGAATTATTACCGGAGATCCCAATGCATAAAAAGTGAAACTCATTCTAAAACGCAAAAACAAATTCTTTTGATTTTCTTCCTCCAAATTGAAATTTTAATGAAAGCTTTGGTTACGATTTTGTCAACAAACACGTAACTCTGGCGCCGATGCGCTTTAATGGCCTGAGGAAACAATATTCTCAATTGCTCATCGCATCTTTCTTGTCAGGTTTAGAGAAAAGACGAGTCACAGGTTTTGTAACCCTTTCCCTTTCTTTCTTTTTTACCCTTCCTCCGTTCCGACGTCCTCTTTGCTGCATTTAAGGTGGACACCCTGCAAGCTGGCTGAAAGAAGGCTCACACACAAAAAACATATTGACTGGGTGACTTGACTACTGCCCTGGGGGGTCTAGCAGAAACTTTCTCACGCGCCCGTACTACTGACCTGAACGATTAATCGATATAAATACCCATCAATGCCTGCAGGCAGCTCCCATTAACACTAAATGGCAGGTTTGAAGAAATCTTTTTATGCAGAAACTTTTGCGTCAGTTCTATAGACTAGGGTTAATTTTCATCAAGAAATGTCTGTTGGCATCATAACGGATCCATTGTTTTGATTCTGGGGATTTATTTTCTACATTTTCCCTCTCTTGGTCTTATGAGAACAGATCGAGATGCTTGCTTTACCGGATTTTTTTTTTTTTTTTTCAACCATGTGGAATACTCGTCATTTTCGACTTCTGCACGCCACTAATTATCGGCAATTCATTCGGCGCATTCCGTAATTACTTTTTTTTTTTCTAATTGCTGTGAGATCATACAGATCTACAGGTATCGTGGGAAATTTTAGAAGGTCCTCAGGGGTAATCGTGATAGATGAGTATGCGACAAGGCAATTTTTAATTAAATATATGTGAGTCATTGTTTCCATTTTCACTGCCATCCCGTTTTAGCGTCATTTCCTCTATTCATAAAACGAGTCTGTAAAGCTTCTTCGAAATTTAGCGGTTAAATATCACAGCAATGTTTTTTTTTTTACATTGACTTGATGTTTGTCTTTCATTACAAATTCCACTTAATTTGAAATGATGATGTCTCGATTTTATTCATGAACTTTCCCACCAGCATTGAATTTGTGTTTTTTTTTTTTTTTTTCTAATGAGTGCTCTAATTATTTGTTATAAATTGTAATATAATAAAAAGACCCATTGGCTGCCACTGTTATTCCATTTTTTTAAATAACTGATTTTTATTTAGTTTCTCTAGAGCTTATATGTTTTTTCGGTAAAAAAAAATCTCAAAGTAAAACAGAGTTGTTTAATCTTGCAACTTAGCTAATGAATGAGCTTTGCTTTTGTATTTTCTCGATGAAGTTTTCTTAAGTAATTAGAATTAGATTCACTTGTGTCATTAGAGAGGATTGCAGTCTCTCTGAAATACTTAACTCCAACTCTGAGTCCCAAGCACCTCTTGGCATTTCGGAAACATACCCTTGCGTAATTAGAATGCATTGTCTTACATGCGATTTAGTTTCTCTACTTCGCTTTACTTTTATATTTATTTAGAGGGGTAAATAAGAGAAAGAATTATGCATACTGTGTTGCATTAAAAAATCTTCCCTTAAAATACTTGCCCATAAGTACCCATTTCAAAATTGAGGTCAATATTTTTTGTTCTACCGAGCATGGTGAATTATAAGCGAATCAAAGATGAAGTTATTAGGATTTAAATGCTTCAAAATAACCCTATTATTTTCTGGTACTTAGTGACTGCTTAAATAGTCGTGCATATACTTTTAGTTATTTTTATTACCATATCAACGATTACTACTTTTAAAATACTTGCCCATAAGTACCCATTTCAAAATTGAGGTCAATATTTTTTTTCTTCTGAGTATGGTGAATTATAAGCGAATCAAAGATGAAGTTATTAGGATTTAAATGCTTAAAATAACCATATTGTTTTTCTGGTACTTACTGAGTACTTAAATAGTCGTGCATGTACTTTTAGTTATATTTATTACCATATCATCGGTTACAACTTTCAAAACACACGTTTCATTCGATGTTTTTCTCTGTTACGTTCTGGTAAACAGTTCGACATTACTGGTATGTCTCATTACTTTTGACATTTGTCGTTTCATAATTTCCGTTTTTAGGTTTTAAATGTTTTAAAATTAAATGTATTTTATCATCTTAAGTTTTCTTTTAAGTTTTAGATTTGTATCTTGTGATCAGGGCCGATCCTGGTAGGTGTGCAGAGTGTGCACCGCACAAGGGCGGCCAAAGCAAGGGGCGGCCGCAGGCAGCATCATATAATTCTTTTAAACAAGCAAAATTCCTTAAGAATTTCTCAAGATAACATAATAAGTCAAAAAAATATGCAAAATTTGTTATGTTCAATTATCAAAGTAAGTGCCAGTTTTCCAACAGCATAGCATATTAAGAAAAATGGAATGCTGAGCACATTGTGCTACTCCATTATCCATTAATATCAACTCTTAACTCACATGCTTCATTTGGTTGCAAAATTTGTAACAGAACTGGTAATCCGGCATGGATACAGGGGAGGGGCAATGACGGAAATCCGCCCCCCCCCCTGAAACACGAAAGGGTGCCTTCTAAGGGCAACTAATACTCATCCCCAGCATCCCAAACTGTTATTGACCCTTAACAATGAAGACATATTTTATGTGAAAAAAAAAACTATGCTGATAGAATACTTTCACAAGTATTTCAAACAACAAATTCTGTGTTCAGCAGTCGTGGATGCGTGGAGACTGAAGAGACAATGGAAAATTGTGACTCCCCTGCGAGTCTGGGGGACAGCCCTTCCTAACGTCATCAAAAATTGCTCAATAGTATTTTTCGATTTTCTTTTTTGAAATTTTTGCGGTAGACAGCTCTGAAATTCATTCCCTAAGATTACTACCAAAGATGGTCTGAATTAGCGTCTCTAGAGAGGCCCCCAATCCTACCCCCTCTCACTTAACGTATTCAAAAACAAACTAAAATTGCGTTTTTCAATCATCAGTTTTGAAGAACTTTGGAGGAAATACCGAGGATCCCCCTTTTCTCCAACGTAATCACTATAGCTCAAACTTTCATTTTTAGATGGTTCCGTGAAACCACCAAACCCTTCATCCTTCTTCTGTTTTTTTTTTTTTAACTAGATACAGAAATTTGAAGGAATATTCATATGGGCGTTATAGTCAAAACATGCAAATTACTCTTCAGGGGCGGCACATTAGGTCTTTGCACACGGGCGGCCGACACCCTAGGATCGGCCCTGCTTGTGATGTACATGTAAACGCTATGTCATTTTCGGGAGGGGAAGTAGAGTAAGTATTTAAAAACATTAATTAACTGTAAAATACAATGTGTTAAAAAAAAATTTTAATTTACTGAATCAATAATTCCTTTGCATTCATTAGTCTACTCCTCTAGTAGATAAGTTTTTTTTTCTTTATCTTATTATTATCATCGCTTTTTTTTGAAACAAAATACTACAAATATGTTTCTGAATTCCTACAATTAATTACTACCCCCTGTTATATAACATTTGCATTCAATACGTATGTATGGAGTTATAATTTCATAAGATTACGTAATTGTTTCAAAAGCCATGTAATTACTAGCATTTATAGTGTAGGAGCAAGTTAAAACTGACGTTAACTTAAAAGAGGAAACCTATATGGCGGGCTTTTCAATAATATCCAATGTTAATGGAGGTTTCTGCCGCAGGAATCTTGATTTCAGGAAAACGTAATGAGTGTCGTTAAAAGCAATTAAGTGAAATGTGGAAAACCGAGATAAATGCGGTTTATTTACGACTATGTTGAGTTTCGAAATTTCAATGTGAAGATGCATGGGTTTTGCTTGAGAATCATATGTGTTAATTAAATTTTCCAGTAGTTCCTGTTAAGGATACTATATCGACATTGGTGGTACATTTCATGTTACAAGCACTTTATTTCGATCGCCAAGCAGTAAGATGTATCTCTTACGACTGTCATATTATTTGTGAGTAGTACGCTTATGTATGTAGAGTGTATGTGCGCCTTATTATTGTTTTTAATATAGATTGTACCTTATAGTATAAATAAAAAAATCGCATGGGATTAAGTTGTAAGTACTTGTACAAGGTCACGCACTTGTTTTTTTTTTCAGTGATTTCTCCCCAGGTAAGTACACACTTAGTATACCTACCATTCAGGACTCTGCAGTGGGCAGGTAACCGACAGTATCTGCAGAAATAGGGTTTTGAGACATTTAAAGAAACGTTGGAAATTGGCTTTTTTGTAAGCCGTAATTTAATCAAGCTGGTACAATCAAATCGATTATTGAAAAAAGAGCATCAGTCACATATTTTTCAAAAGAAAAAATGTTTTTTTTTTCAAATTGAAATGTACTTAGTTTGTTTATAAACGATTAGATTATGAGTGACATAAGTTTCAAAATTAAACTGCTGGAAAATAAACTGGGAAGCAAAAACATATGAATGCTATGCATTATACAAATTCAATTTCTTGAGGAATTTCAAACAATCAAAACGCTTTAGATTTTTTACGTATACTATTTGATAAGTAATTATGATGCTTTATAAAATAAAAAAAATTCTGTACAATAAACCATAAATAACAAGAATGCAATAATGAAAGTAAGAGTTTTTAATGATTCAGCAGAGCAAGTGTGCTATGATTAAACATTTGTTGCACAGTGAAAAAAATATTACGTTTTTTGCAAAGGTTAAAGAGTTAAGGGAAACATCTTGATTGGTAAGGAAAATTCTATCTTTTTAATAGGAAATATCTTGTGACACAGAAACATATGTATTTGATTTCACTGTAACCATGTAACGTAACGTAACTAATTTTACTAAGTAACTTAACGTAAGCTCAAATAATTTACGCTTTTGCATAGTTTAAAGAATTAAGGTAACTACATGAACCAGTAAGTGAAATATTCCAAGCATTAAGAGGAAATATCTTGTGACTAAGGAATATTAGCAAAGGATTTCTTTGTTTAAAAAACGTCACTATGCTGTTTAGCTGTTTTCCTCCCCATTTTGGACTTCCTAAATTATCCAATTTTAATTTGAAAGAACATTTAATTAAAACTAAATCTGTAATAAATTTGAACTTTGCTTATTTAAATGCCTCAAGAAATTTACTGTTTCGTTCTAATTGTTGCCCTCTTTCGACATTTTGACCTTGACCCCTTCTTTATCTTTGGCAAAAATGTTTTAGTTATATTGTCGTTGTTGTTGCTTATCCTCTTTAAAAATCTGATAAGTGTCAGATCAACTCCAGCAGGCTGTTGACTGCCAAAACATTAATGACTAGTAGGGGAACAGTTGTTACGTCCACCTTTAAAACGCCTCTGCATCCCTGAATGTGCTCAATTGTATTAGCACAAAGATATTGAACATAAGGGAATGAATACCTCTATCCATGGGAGCACCTATATGAAATGACGTAACGAGCTTTTTCGTGATGGAAAAAAAAGGAAATGGTGTATTTTAAAACTACTCTAAGCGTTTATAAGTCTTAGTTTAATCATTATTTACTAGCATCTTTGAGTTGAATTTAATCTTAAAAGGTAACTTTTCGTTTTGTGCGTTACTGTAACCTCATTAAGTTATGCTTGAGTAATCTAACGAAACTTTCTGCTTTGTTCTAAAGCCTAAACTATTACTTCGCCTATTCCCTACGTTGATTGCTGGATAGATTTTAACAGTACCCATCTGATTGTTTTGGGGCAGCTCAAAATGTCTTCTGATAATTTCAAGAAGCTCATTTAATTCACTGGGGGCTGCACTGAGTGTGGTAACTTGTCCTGTCGTGGGACCTTATCGTTGCATCTCAGCAACCACTCAGCGTTAATGGCGGTTTCCGCCAAAGGAATATACTGCCGGTAAATGGTAATGAAAGCTGTTAGTGGTAATTAGTGAAAATGTGGAAAACGGAGATAAATTCTCTAGTTGGTCCAAGTTATCCAAAACTTCATGATTATTGGGGCTTTAAGCGTAAATTTCGTTTGCTATGTGAAATGGATTTGATAATTAAATTAGCTTATTTTAGTTTTAATTAATCATTAGTGAAGTATTGAAATAAGTTATGGATCTATTGTGAGATAAATTCATTTGTGAATATTTGTGTGCTGGGGTTAGAGTATGGCTAAACCCACTCCATTTCTAGTATAAGACTATTTGTTGATGAAATCCAATAAATTAAGAATTTGTATTTTTTAATATATATCTGTGATGTAAGGAGTCAAATGTATGCATTAATTGCTGTTACTATTCATTGTTCGTGATTAAAAAAAATAATTATTTCAATATCAAAGCTTGTGAGCTTTAATGTGTTTCGTTGCAGTTATTTAATATGTCTATAAGTAGAATATTTTCTGCTATATCCTAATTATTACAGCAACGATTACAACTGGCACTCTATTGAACTGAAAAACAAGATTAGTGGTTTATGAGACTAAAAATCACTTAAATAATGTATTATTCACTATAAGATAGAATTGTGTCATTTTAGCATTAGCAAATAAAATTGTATTTTTTTTCTTAGACTTCACAAACCATTTTGAAGCCGTTGTGTGACAACTATCTTTAACATTGGCATGTTGTCGGTAAAAAAGCAGAGTTGGGCTGAAAAACAACGAGGGAAAAAATGTTTCTGATATAGAAGGGGGAAAAACCATCAGAATATGAAAATCAGCTTAAGTTGGTTTCTGCGTCATTGCTACAAAAGCAGTATACACACAATTTAAAAAATGTTTCTGATCTAGAAGGGGAAAAAATCCTCATTAAATCGAAATTAACCTCACATGGCCTCTGTAAGTATGCGACATTACACAAAAATCTGTAGCATGCAGACTTTTCTGCACTTTTGTAATCAAAAATTCAATTTTTGTGAAAGAAAAAAAAATACCAATCCAGAAATATGATGAATTTGCTACAATATTTTTGGGTTCAATACAAATAAAAATGTAGACAGTTGCATATTGATAAAACATCACTTTAACCTAAACATTTTCTGTCGTCGTTGGTGGTGATTTTTTTTCCTTTTCCAGTATTTCAATATCCGTAGAAATAAAAATTGGAAATATAGCAGCATCATTCTGTGAAATATAAAGTAAGCATACAAAAAATAGTCTTTGCTACCGACTTTATTTTCGTGCATCATGCAAACAATAAAACCCCACCTCCCTCCAAAAAAAAAAAATGTGGACTTGAATTTCATGAAAAGACATTCATGTCTGAAAGCTTAGAACATAACTGAAAAAAGTAAGGCATAGTTAGAGAGATACATGTTTTCAAACAGATCAGAGTGAAAAACACCTTGTAAAAACAAAAAATAAAGCATTATTCAAGAAAAAAAAAGAGGAATTTTTCACTTAATAAAAAGTAGGGAAAAGTTGGAAAAAATTTTGGATGATGGATGATCTTAGGGAAAAGAAGAGTTGATAACAAGGATAAAGGATATGGCACGAGGGGGAAAAAACGATATTTTGTTTGCATAGAAGCCTTGTGATTGAAAAGTTTTACCCCTCTATTCTAAAATGAAACTTGGTGGTGATTCCCCCCTCTTTTGAATTTCGGAAGGGTTGGATGTATCATATACATGTAAGCGAAAAACATAATCTGAACTTTATCAGAATGATGTATCTGTCAATCAGGGTAAGTTTGCAGATAAGGATGAATAGCTATATGTTTCTAATCATTTTATGAACGCTTAAATGTTAAAGCAAGCATAATCCAATGTTTAATGTTACAAAATTGTTGTTGTTTATTTAGTATTGCACAAAGCCTATTTAAGAACATTAAAAAAGTATATTACAATAAGTTAAGCTTTTAAGATTTCATAAACGCAGAAAAAAAATAATAAAAAAAAATTAAAAAAAAAAACGACAAATTAGTTTTGCAGTTAACACAGTTATAGTACTTGTTACAGACTGATCATATACGTGCAATAAGTGATTTGAAAATATTGTCTATCCGTATCTGCTGTAAGTAAACAAAATGACAGTAATTCGTGATACAAAAACTGTATGTAACTAATACGAGCGAAAAAGTTCTTTTTAAAGAATAACAATGAAGCAATTGTTGACTTATATTGTAATAATTGTTTAATATTAAGCTGCATTTTGTTGTTTTATTTCAGTTACACATGTTCCGATGAGGTCACTTTTATAACTTCTTGTTGCAAAGAAATGTTACTTTATAGGTAGAGTATATTTCTTATTGCTTGGCCTTTGTAGCTCGACTTTAATACTTTTCCAAGTTCCTTTACAAGAAAAAGTCTCAAAAATCTAATGAATTCAAATGGGCAGTAGTTTAAAAAAATATAATTATATTCGCGTATTAGTAGGTAGTCAAAAACATTTCAATTATTTATCAAAAATTACCAAACATGTTTTTATTACGTTAGAATATATTTTGTGCATAAATTAACTACATGAAATTAGTAACACAATTTTTTATTTATTTTGGCACTATGTTACTTATTATTATCGCATTAAAAAAACACTTTATACTCGCTTTACGGAAATAGAAAGAAAGTAAACCGAATAGCATAGCAATTAATTTTGATCCTTATGAATGAGTTAAAAATAAAATAATTTAAATTAATACTGTATTACATGAAATAAAGCAGAAACACTTTCGCTTTAGAAAACAAACATAATTTATAAGACAGTTTAACATTAAAAAATCTTTGCAACATTTCAATTTTCTAAACAGAGAACATTTATTTTAATTAAATAGTGAGACATTTTTTTTGGATATAACTATTACATATATAGCATTAATAGATTGCTTAAAATTTCTGATAAAATGAAAAATGAGAACCTGTTCTGCGATTTGTCATTTGTCAACGTGCAAGCAAACGAGATGTACGAAAGTTGAACACCTTTTTATTTTGTACGAAGGAAAAAAAATGGTCGAAACATATCTATATGCAATTACATATTTCTAATAAGCTCTAGATTGGAAGAAAAAAGAAGCATTACAAGCATCGATCTCCAAAAAAAAAAAGGATGGATTAAACTATGAAGAATAGTCTGTAATTACAAATGCCTTTAAAAATGTCTTTATTATCTAAAAGTTATGTGTAAACGTTCGTAAGGCTTTTAAACTTTCTTTTTTTTTAAAACTTCGTACTGGTCCTTACATAAATTGTTCTCATTATGCATTTTTTTTTCAATATTTTTTCTTTTATTGAAATTAATGACGATGCTTAATTAATGTATTTAACACTCATAATAGCTTAAAGCACTAAAATAAATGGTAATCGCTGCTTACAAAAAAGTGATGTTTTTTAAGAATTAAAAACCTTTATTTGCGGAAAATAAAAAGAAAAAAGCTTTCTTTTCTTTTAAATCATTTTACAAAACATAATTTACGCGATTAGTTTCAGTTTTAGGACTTTTTGTTTTACAATAACGACAAAAATGTATTGGACGTATCAGTAACATTTAGTAATTTGCCTAAATTATGTTTAATTAAAAACTCCATTTGTGGGATGTATTTTCGCTGAATCATTGAGAACATAAAAAATGCGTAATTGACCGATGACCACGAGTACGAATATATTTTTTGATACTAATCCGTTTCGAATTACTTGCGTATTTTTTTTCTATTTGCATCTAATTTATAAGCAACAAATAGGGACCACAGTTAATATTTGATCTTAAACTGTGTGGTTAAACTTTTTTCTGAATTTCTATATACTCTTGCGTTAAAAAATATGGAACATTTGATTTTGTCTTTCATATACTAATAAGGAGATCCATTGAATTACCCTAAATTTTTATAGTGAATAGAATTTTACTACAGCTTTGATGCGATCAATTTATTTAAAACTTGCTGCGTTGCCCGACTTTGCACGGTCCACTTTGAAAATAAAAATTGTATCAAGTGACGTATATTCAACAATCAGGCTTAAATAAAAGAAAAAAAAAACATCATGCAGCATTTTCTCGCCAAACAATGACGACAGATACTAAAATACTTTTAAGAAATTAAAATAAAACGGAAAAGATGGATTTAAAAGGCGTAATCATGGAAACACAAAATAAAATAAGTTTAAGAATTGAAAATAAGAAAAATGGAAATAAACAATGGATTCAAAAAGCGTTACCGTGGAAACGCAAAATAAAATTGTTAAAAACTTGAATAGAGAACAGATTTTTGAACTTCATTTAATTTATTTGAAACTTTTTTTCTAATGGAGAGAGAGGGTTAAACTTTCGACCGTAGGTCAAGTTAGATCTGGAGTAAAAAAGCAGATCTTTCCAATGCTGTCAAAAAGAAAACTGTGGGACAATTCCTTCACTTTTTATTGATGGATTTATGGAAGAAAGTAGTGCCTAAATTTCAGCTAAGCCTAAAAAAATTTGAGCTAAAAACTTAAAAAACTTCCGCCGCAATTAAGTTAAAGCATTGGAACAAATTGCGTAGAACGCGGAAAATTCTTTCCTTTCCACCGATGTATAATATTACTATTTTCAAGTAATTTTTCACCCCCATATTCAGGAATTTATTTGAAAATTTGGCCTAAATTGGAATAAAAAAAAGAAGTATTCATCGAATTGTTTTCGAACTGGTCTGCAAACCTTCTTAGAACTTAAAGGAACAAACTGTGAAAATTTCAGCAAAATCGGCCTGGTAGTTCTCGAGTTTTGCCAGTTCAAATACACAGACGCTTTTTTGTAGACATCATTTTATACTATGTAGAGATGGGATGTAGTTTGTCTTCGTTCATCTCCCTTCTGTACAAAGTAGATTCATTTACCGAGTTTCTCTTACCATCATGTTGTTTTTGAAATGTCATGAATTAGTCAATGCTTTGGTTAGTATACTATTTAGAATTTTGAAAAATCAGATTTTTTTCCATGCACTCTATCAGTCAATCTTTTCTCTGAGTATGATTAAATATTTTTAGTACACTAATTAGAATTAAAAAAACAGAAAGGTGTTTTCCATGTATTCTCTCAGTTAAGAACGTGTCTGAATGTGATTAAACAGTTATAGACGAGGAATTGGGATTAAAAAAAAATCCACGGTCTTTGTCAGTGAAGGACATGTATAAATGTGGTTAAACTGTATTATAGGCAAAAGTGTTTTTTTTTTTTTTTTTTTGAGAAGGAACGGATTGAAAAAGTAATAGTACAATATTTCCTCACCACAGCAAAGTTATTTTGTCATAAATTATAATTTCATAATTTACTATTAAGAATAATGAAATTCAATACTTTTTTTTTTAGGGTTTTTTTTTTCAAGTTCTATAAACTCAAATTATTTCAAATGAATTAGTATTATACAAAATCTAAACATTATTTCTAAAGCGAATTACAAATACATTATATTACAAGGCTTGATAGCTCAACAATATCTGGTTCAGTGTACCTCAGAGTTTTAGTTTTAACGATGTCAATTTTTACATGTTTTTAACAGATTACATTGTTTCTTGATATTGATGTAGAAAATGCTTCTTAAAAAATGGTTACATTTAATTTATTTACTTGCATATTGTGTTGAATGAATGTATTTAAAATATAATTTAACCAAATTATGTATGTTGCATACATTATTAGCGAAGCATGACCTCCGGTATTCTATTAGAGTGTATATACAATGCAGGCTTTTTTACAGGCAACACGTACATTATTTTCCAAAATATCTAAAATTATACGAATTAAATGTGAAATTAAAGATAAATTTCTCCAGATCTTTTATTCATCACTCAATACATATAGACACATATTTTTTTATTTTATTTTGGGGGGAAAATATACGTAGTTGAATTTTCAAAAATATTATCAGAATTTTTTCCACCTATCTATCAAAAAAAAAGTTTTTGCTTTCCCCACTTCCACGAGCTCAATTCCTGTTTTATATTTACTTTTTCCTCCTCTAATCGTCTTCCGTTCGGTTTTTTTTCCCTTTAATTCTTTCTCACTGATTGAGCATAATGTGCTCAACCAATGATTAGCAAATCAATAGCTAGAAAAGTCAACTTCTTTCAAGATTTACTTGGAAAGACAGAGAACAAACAGTTTCAGAAAAAACTACAAATAAAATCTTTAGTTTTAAGATATGCCTTGTGACTTTTAAAATAGCTTGGATGCTTAGGTTTCAAATTGTTTTCATTGAACTATTTCTTCAGTTAAGCGTTAAATTTCTTTTTTTTTTTTCAAATTTTGCAACAGCGTAAGAACTAAGATAGTCTGAAAGACATATTTTTTTATTTTTTGTACATGTATCTCTCTGTTTTTTCCACTATTTTGGCATGGCAAGTTTTTGTTTAGTTAAACGTTTATCGTGATTTGTACAATGTCATAAATTTCTTTCTTTTTCTTTCTTATGATTTATTATTGTTATTATTATTATTATTATTATTTTGACTTCAAAATCTCTTGACTTCTTTCTTTGTGTGTACATTTTAATTTCTTCTAGAGTCTTCTTGTTGTTTTTCAATTTTTTTTTAAATTTCAGTTTTTTACATTATAACTTTTTATTTATAAACCCTTTTCATTTAAACTTCTACAGTATTTCCATTATAGTTCCTACATAAATGATCCATCTGTTTAAAAATGTGTTTTCAGTGTTCTTTATCCACTCAACTGCTATTGCTCTAGATGTAGCACCCACATCTTAATACGCTATTCTTTTTATACTGTATTTTCTCATTTTATGTCTTTTGCACATTTTCATTACTTCCTTATCAAAACTAACCGGAATTTGCAATACTTTCATCACATAATTGCGGTGCTTTGACCAGCCATTTTTTTACCAATGCATAATTTACATGCTCTTTCGATTTTCAGTTATTCAAAACTCCTTTACAACTATACAAGTTTAAAAATTATCTTCAGTACAAAATTCTAGATGGCATAGTACATCGCATAAAAGATTGTTTTTGGTTAAAATTCGGACAGCCAATCGCGTGATTTTATTAAGTCATCAAAAAGGAGGGTTAGTAGAATGTAAATGGCACCGTAAACTTTTGCTCCCTAAGCAATTAATCTTAAAGTATGCCATTTAAATTAAACTCTACTAATGCATTTGAGACATAAAATCATGGGAAAGGAAACTTGATTCCCGTGCACGAGAATGACAAAATACACATCCGAGCCCAAAATTAATCCGTTCTGAACAAATTACCCGAAGCTTTTATGTTTGCAGAACGCCACTTTCTTCAACTCTCAATTTCGCAGATGGAAATGAGTCAAAATTGCTATTTTACAGAATCTTTCTGTTGTAGATAATGGGCTCCAGCTCCGCAACTTATTTTCTTTACTTATCACACACACTCAGCGTCTCCACCCGCTGCCATTACCCTTCGAGATGGTAGAATATACATCATCTCAAGGAATTTCCAACCGTAAAGAAACCTTTTAGGTCTCCATCCTTCATGTCCTGGTGCCTTCAGAAGTCGCCACCAGGACGGGAGATTAATGGGCGAAATGTGGCCTTCTACGATATTCGCATAAACCTCTCATTTTCGTACTATGATTAGACTGCGGACCGAGTTCTTAAGCTCCAGAATAGATGACGGGGAATATATCCCTCGCAAATGTCTATTCATCAGCGTAGACATTATCGGTGTCGACAGATTTCTATCATTGAGGGGCATTCTTTTTTCAGTGACAGCCAAAGCGTAATATCCAATAAAGTGGTTCCAGGATTGTTTTTATTGTAATAACTAGCGGTACTCTCACGGCTTTGCCCGTAGTAGAAAATAAAAAGGTCATTTAGTTTGCCTGTATATTTACAAATAATGAATGATGAATTTCTCGCCAATTTGTTATGTTCATTTGCTCGCCCATGTCATGGTAATTTGCTCGAACACGTTGATATTCTCGACCATGTCATGATAATTTGCTCTGTAAAATGTTCTTAAATTTGGAATAGAAAAAAACAGAAACAAAATCGAATTTTTGAAAAATCGCTTCGAGGTGCACACCCCATGTAATAAATCTTAAACTATTTGTGATAGGAAAAAAATTCAATAATTATTAAATAGCTCTTTTAAAGCGCTTTTACATGATATACTTTAATATCACAATATTAAAATCCATAATAGAGTTCTCAGCAGTTAAACGAATGTACTTTTCTTAAATAGGTGGCCATTTTGATGACGTCACCACAGGGGGTTCATGACCTCTGATCAAATGCCTCCCGGCGGATTTTTGTTCTAAAATATGTTCATAAGCATTGTGCAAAATTTCAGACTGGTATCCGGAAATGAAATGTTTTGGGTATTTTTGTCACAAACTCCACGGACTAATAGTTGTGGACAGTTTCGGACACTTTTGGACAGTTTTAGACAGTTTTGGACGGTAAAAACCACCTGTACTGTCCTAAACCAGTTCTAGACAGTCCAAAACCCAACCCTGTTTATAATTAGTAAATAAATCAGTTTGTCAGCGTTCTTTTAAAGAAATAAAATAGACACAAAAATTTGCTATAAATGCTATGATTAAGATCCATTGCAAAAAATAAGAAAAAATTGCTTTTGTTTATTTATAAACAGAAAAAAGAAAATGCATCACTAAAAAATTATTTAAAAAAAACTAGCGCAATGAAAAGAATGTTATTTTTCTATATTTAAGTTTTCTTCTCTTAATTATTAATCTTTCGTTTAAAAAAAAAATATTGTTAAAACGATTATAAGTAAGCAAAGTAATGCATCAAGCAAAATTTAGTGCAAAAAATCTAAATACAATTCTCACGTTAAATGCTTAGATTTTAACTTAAATATACTTTGAAATTTCTTAATGTCGTTGATAATACTTAATCAGTTACTTTAACGTGGTGATTTGGTCTATCGATGAATTAGAATTAATGATTAACTATTACATTTTTAAATGTCTGTATTTCTTATGTAGTTTACCATTAAACTTACAAATATTTTTTTAAGTTGCTCCATTTATATCTTAAAACCATGCACCGCCATCTTGATTAGGATATTTGTTCATTAATGAAATTAACTATGTAGCCATAGAAAAGGGCATTTCCGCTGTGCCAAATGATACCCACAACAGCGTAGGCCGTTTATCAAAAGCTTTCCGAAATTCGAGATTTGTTTGGCTTGTAACCAAACCCTCGCCCTTCAATGGCGAATTTAATTTATTTACGGGCGTTCCGCAGAATATTAGATTTAGTGTCTTTTCTGTGGAAATTTGCTTTGGAAAATTGAATTTGTGCTGCTGTCGAGTTCCGATTCGCGATATGTCTGAAAATATTCCATCCGAAAACGCTTTTGTTTTTCATTTTTAGCCCGCTGAATTATTCAACTCTGAAGTGCTGTCTGAATAAAACAAATCGTACGTCTTCTGGCTTGGTGTTTCCAATGTGATATTGACATATTTTCTCATCATAGGTAATTGAAACAAGCGAAATTGTTTTTACATGCTTTTAAGCAATTGTTTATTTTATATGTTTTGACGGCATAAATGCACTATTATAAGAAGATAGATATGAAAAATGTTTCATAAAAATCATTGAATGAATTTATACATTCTTGAGAGCAATCCAAAAGACATTCCAGTTTCTCCTTAGCATTTCCGTTGCGGACGTTTACTTTTTTTTTTCTTTATTGCTGAACATTTAAATTTAAACAATTCAAAATTGTCTAAAACAAAACACTACAATTTACTTCAGACTCAAAAAAAGTAAAAACTATGTGAGTTGATGAAAGATAGTATTTACTGGGGAGCTGAGTAGCACATTGAATTAAGTGGGAAACTCTTATGTAAAAGTTCCTTGACGATCACATGATGGCAACTGTCACGTGACGATCATGAAACATAGTCTTCACTTTGTCATAGTAAATTGTCAAGTGACCGGTCACAAGTTAGTTACTACAGCAACCTCGTAGTGAGATCACGTGAAACTTGTCACAAATGTATCACTGCGTGACTACTGTAAGATGTCACATTTTTGTTACTTTGGGACTTATGCCCATACTGACTCGCGATGATGTCACTGCATTTCTACCGAATGACGACTTCATGTTCTTAAAAAGGGACTGGTCATAAATTAATTATTGCTGTAAAGTCGTAGTGAAGAGCATCCCATTAGTCCCCAATGTGTCGCATTTCTGTTACTTTTTTATTTATGCCCATGGTGATTCGTGATGACGTCATTGCATTTCTCCCGTAACATGTTGTTCTACTAGAATGTTTAGAACAAACTTGTTCCATTTTGTTGTGGATATGCATTTCATAATTCAAAAACGATATGGAGTAGAAAGTTAAAATTATGTATGTTTGGTCTGTACACGGTTTATTGTGCGCCTCCCTTTTTGGCTATTTGGCTGCTATAGGAGATCCTAAAACAGCTCCCCCATCCCTCTTTTTATGGCTTCATAACAAAAAAAACTTAAAATGTATTTAAAAATGTGCACATAGGAGTATTACTTCTTTGGCACTTCCATGACTTTCCAACCCCCCCTTTTTTTCCCCAGTTATTGAAAAGTAGTTAAGAGGCGTAACAGGATAGCGTGTTTTGTGCACGTAATTTTTTTTTTTTTCATTTAACACAATTTAACAGTGCATTTTTTGTTTATGTTTAATATGCAACCAGTTGCTGAAACACTTTTTGACATTGTTTGACAAGATAAGTTAAGAAACAATAATAAAATAAAACTAGTTTATAAGTTTTGGGTTTAAAATGCAACCAGTGTTGCAAACAATGTTCCGCCACGGATTTCCTGAAGTGCTCAACTCTTGAAACTGATTGTTATCAGGTTTGAACGTTTACAGGAATGTTTCTCAGCTTGCTACTGACTTGTGTTCCACAACGCATTTTTGCACGTCGAACCTCGTTTTCAATACCTTTTCAGGAAGTCAAGTATTTCTTGTTAGGGTCATCTTCTAGTAAGCACCCGGTCATGCTTTTTCCAATTTGCCTTTTTTTTAATCGATAACTTGGCAGTTAATTATCGTTATATTTTTCCTTGTTAACTAAACACACACATATTGATTTTCAAATTTTAATTAGATATTTTACCGTTACAGCAAATGAAGTCGACATTTTAGAAATAAGACTTTAAGCTTTAAAACAATGATGTGGTTTAAAACAAAGTTTTCGATTTTAACTATCATTGCACGTGTCTTGTTTATTTTTTAACTGGTAATGGTAATCATTTAACCTACGTAGCATGTTGTTGTAGCACATTTTACATATTGCACTATTTTATTGCGGTAGGTTTTCACGGTGGTGCTCTTAAAAAACTGAGTAAAGAATTTGTATTTCTTAACAACAATTTAAAGAAATTCTTGGGATTAGGTACCAACTCAATTCATTGGCAGGGGCGTGACAATTTTACATATATATATATATATATATATATATATATATATATATATATATATATATATTTGATTTTTTTTATCTTTATTTCCTATTGTTTTGAAAATAAGGAGCCCTTATGTATCAAAATATGAAGTATCAACTTTATCAAAAAAAAATTGTATTTTAAGTGCGGTTAAGTTGCGGGGTACAGACAAACCCGCACCACGTACAAATCATTATTTTTTATACACATTTTTTTTTTAAGTTGCTACTTCCTAATATGGCACGTAATAGTTCTTTATGTATAATCTTTTTTTGTATTGAATCATGAAAAGGGAAACATTGTAAAATAAACGTTAAGGATAATCAATTCCCTAAAGTATTACTTCACAAAAGTATGTGACAAAAGTATGTGTCTGTTTCCTTGCAAGATATTTTCAAAATAAAAGTAAATGTTTTTAAACTGTGGTAAAATTTCTTTTACCACTACTCCAGGAAACCCAAAGGCAATATTTAGATTAGGAAATACTCAAAAATTGTGAGCACCACAACGAAGTGCGCTTAAAAATGGTGAAATTCAAAATACGGAATAAAATCCTTTTTACTGCTACAAAACATGACATTGAGAACATCCATTTAAATCATCCTTTATAAAAAAGAAGAAAGGAAAAAAAATAGATGCACAAAGAGTACGATTCAAAACCTTACTGGTTCTCCTCACAAAGTTAGAAAAAGAAATCGGTTCTTTTGCGAGAAAAAAACTACCCATTCAACAACAAAATTTCGAACACTCTGAGGATCTTTAGAATGTCTTTGTGAGCCATTTTGTCGCAAATGCTGCGGAGAGAAAAAGAAAAATATATTTGAGGAGAGAAAGATATATAAGTACACGACGGAAAAAAATGTTCTCAATCAGTAATTCCACAAATGAGTCAAAGTACACAGCCAGAAGGAATGTTTCTGTGTCGTTTTTCCATTTCTTTCAAAGATACACAAACCTCGCTGAAAAAATGGCTGAAAAACGTAGCCCCTTCAGGCTTTATCCATTTCTTCTTAACCATAATCACGATAATGTAATAGAATGAAGAAAAATAAGAAAACTTTTTTTCTCCGTCATCATTTGATATTCTTGTACGCAATTTGACTTGAGGAACGTCTATTCGTCTTAACCAGTGTCAAAGTTTTACAAGATTTATCTGAGAGATAGACGAAGACATAAATCTTCTTTACTAATGAGATTCTGGGAATGGGATGTTTTAGTTGATGTGCTAAATCGTATTTTTAATATATTCACCACAATTTATGCACAGTTGTTTAATGATGTACAACTTTTGATTGTTGGCAGGTTTTAGAATAAAAGGCAAATTTTATGTTCTGTTATTTTTCCTAAGTTAGTTTTCCAGATACAATTTTTGTGCTTTAAAAAAAATGGTTCAACTGATACTGCCGTGGGCAGGCAAACTGCAGTATCTGCAGAAATCAGTTTTTGAGATATTTGAAGAAAGCGTTTTAGATTCAATACCTACAACAAGAATATATTGGAATTGAACGTTTTTGAGCATTTTTTTTCAGCGGAAACCGAATAAGTAAGTTCGTACAATAAAGCAAACTTACAATATATAACAAAAATAATAATTAAAAAAAGTAAAATAAAGCAAAAAGAAAAGTTTGCAGTTACTGCCATTTATCTGCCGACGGTAGAATACAACATTGCTAATTCCAATTGTTCATTAATTTTAATTAAAATCAGTCAGTATAAATTGTTGCGATTACATATAAATCATGTTTAATTTCAGAATTAAAGAAATTTCCACCTATTTTTTGTGATGTAATAATTAAAATTTCGTAAACGTACATTTCTTTCGGTATGGAACATAATCACAATTTTCTTACAAAACTCATTGATTTTCATTTTGTTTTTTTCACTCAAAAATATGTCATTTTATCGCAAATAGCCAAAAAATTCAATCATCAAGTGTGTGTGACACAGCCACCATCCTCCACTTTGGATGCACACAAAATGACCTTACCATAGGATAATAATAACGTAAGAAGACTGTGCGACACATATTTTCTTTAACTCTTCAAAAGACAAAACATTTGAAAGAATAGATTAAGTCTGTCCTGCTCGCTAAGCTCCACAGCAGAAAATGTATTTATGAAGGAAAACATTCTTGAGCGACTTGAAATTGAAAAAAAAATGACGTGTTTGCAAAGAGCGTGGAGGTAATAGCATTCCTTGCTTTTAGTGTTGTTTCTGAAGTAAAACTCACTTTATTTTTCCTTTCTGTGTTTACTATTTCTTTTGGCAAAGTTCTTTCGCAGCAAGTTTAAGCGCATTGTGTGGTGTTAGATATTTTCTTACATTTTACTTTGCCTGCTATTAAGTATCAACGGACTTCTACTATATCTTTCACTCTCAACAAAGTATGAAGTTGTGCAACAGCGCCTTTCCACGGAAAAGCAGACATTTTATGCTGCCTACGGCAGGGGCACCCACATAGGGAGGGAAAGGGGTCATGTCGCAGATTGCACCATTGAAATTTTTAGAGGGAGGGAGTGTTTTGAGGGGTAATTTTTAGATTTTTGTGGGACGGCCTTGCTTTTGGGGCGTCTTTTTTTGATATTGAGGGTGCGCGTCCTTGACCTTAGGGGGAGGGGTGAACTCCTGGTTGGAATATGTATATACAATTTCAAAACGCGTAGTACGCAATTTTTTTTTCTAGGAAATCATACATGAAAGTAATTTATAACGGAAGAAATATGCTTAATATTTGTATATATTTTTTAGTAATAAAGAAATAACAAATTTTTTTGAATGGAGATACGTAATTCAGTGATGAGTATAGTTGTGAAATGCTAAATAGCTTCAATATTCATTATTAGTTTCAAATTCATTTACTAAGGTCTCTTTGATTAGTGGTAGGAATCTTCAAGAACAGTATTGCATATTGCATAAATGATTATCATAATGTCTTTGTAGAAAAAAAATATCTTAAATTATTCTGTTTCCATTCGCAATGGTAGACCATGTTGGTGCAAACCTTTTAGTTTCTATGACAACTGTAGTACTTATTACATTAATGTTACAATTTTATTAGGTTAATGCAGCTAATACTTGTATTTAAAGGTTGTTAAAAACTATTGCTCCATTTCTTTCATACTTCTCTTTTAATGCATTTACCTCAGTTCTCTGTTCATAAATTATACTCATAATTAAAAAAATGTACAACTGTGATCTGGTTCCATGCAGAGGATTGGTTAAATAAAGCAAAAAGAATAAGACATGATGAAAAAATCACTTGACTGGTTTACCACAGTCACGTATCATTAGTATTACTTTCTACTTCAAATAGAACCATTAAGAAATACAGGTTGTTTGTAACTGAACATCTCACCTTTAAGGGTATAGGGGAAAACAAAAACTTATTATTCTCCAGATAACAAAATTTTCAGTTAAAATTCTCATCTCATTCTTTTCTGAGAAAAAAATGATGCTGATGGTTAAATATATTTGGACACTTAACAATTGTGTTTGTATTGATACAGATAGAACAATAAGCAGGTCTTTTAGTTCTGGAGCAAAAGGGTAAAATGAGCATCAAGCGTGATTGTAAACCAATCCTTGTGGTTCCGCGTTCGAATGACCACCTAACCGGAACATCTAACATGACACCCGAAGCCATCGTTCACAAAAACTGAGATGAGCTTAGTAGGACCTGCCTCCCCCCCCCCCCGAGCTGTTGCGTAATTGACATTGGTTTATTTAATATGTTATTTTTGTGTAGTCTATGAAACACAAAAAAATGCAAATTTAAAAAGTTGAGAAATCAAAAAACTCGCCTCTAAAAAGGGTAATACACCATGGCTTGTTTCCCCCCAAATTTGAAATATCGCTCAGTCTAATGCCATTTTTTAGAACTAGAGCGTCATTTTTAAAGCAGAGATGCGCACCAGAGATTTATCGGCATGGTACTAGTTTCTACTGAAAAAGACCGGAGACAAAAGGCCGCATAACCACAGCTAGCACACCAGTCAAAAAGGGTAATTACACAAAATCATGCATAATTCATTATGGAATACATTTTTGCTTTTCCTTTTTTTATTTCCTCTGGTCGTTAAAGCAATCTTTCTGCCCTTTTCCATTAATGCTGTGAAAATTTTAAGGAGAGTAAAAAATTATTTTGAATGCGGAATATAAATATAAGCATTTTTTCTTCACAAAATACAATATTTTTTGGCCTTAGTTGAAGAGAATGAAGATGGCAGCCGTGGAGAGTCAAAGAAAAAAAAAAGGCTACCACGCTCTTAAAACAAGATAAATTAAAGCAATCTTGAGTTTTTCGGAAAAAAGGAATGCTTTAGAGGTTTCTTCACTTGCGAATTTCACTAAATAAAGCTTTCTTTTCACTTAACTTAAATTACATACGCTGGGATGTAAGTTCTAAATATGAGACTTGCTGATGGTAAAATAGATTATTGAGATCCTTTAAGACAAAGAAATAAACTCTAAAGCTCATTCGTGTACATGATCCTTGGCATTTTGTTAGTTTTAGCTGAAATAGTAGTAAAGCTCTAACGTAAAATATACTCCTAAAGGATTTTTTTTACGTATTAAATTGAAGTTACTTGAATACTTAGATTTGATCTGCAGAGAGAAAAAGATATGTACTGTTGAAAGAAAAAACATTTTTTTAAATTCTAAAATGAAGAATGCGTCGGTTTTGAAAATGCAGAGGAATTTCTTTATGTTGAAACAAAAATAAAAACAGTAACAAATTAATGAAATACGAGTACATACTCATGCAAATATTTTCTGAAGTGTTTTATGTTTGGTGTACTGGTTATATATGCTTTGTAAAAGATAGGTACATTCCATTTACTAATGATCGGAAATGTAAATAAATCTATTCATTATTTTTCCATACTTTTATCAAATTAAAAATTCAAATACTGTACAGTTGCAGAAAAACGATTTTTGTTTAAAGATATATTGTGCTTCAATTTCAGGTTTGTGCAATTTAAAATATGTTACTGTATTCTAATTAGCTATGTACTCTTTTTTTTTCTGTTCGTTTGTTTATTTTATTCGGTTTCAAGATTCCGTTATGAGATTCCTCGTCAAGATTCCTCCATCCTAAAACGCAAAAATATTTTCCTGATCTAAAAATATAAAATCAATTCATGCATGCATGTTTACAATACCTCTGCATCCTCATATGATTTCGGTTCCTAAACCATAAATTAATTACATTAATTAAGAATGTATTTTAGAGGTATACATTTCTATGTATTGCGGACAAGGCAGATGTCTCATTGGACAGGTCTCATATATATATATATATATATATATATATATATATATATATATATATATATATATATATATATATATATATATATATATATATATATATCAAAACCTAAGAAGGTTTTGAATCAATCTCCCTTGAAATATGCTCCATTGAGAGTAACACACTGGGCCCAACGATGTTTCCAGTCCTCGAAACATGTCTGGAACTCAGACTTTGGGATGGCCTGAAACTGCTGCGTCGAATTCTGTTTTATGGCTTCAATGTCCTGAAACCGGTGTCCTTTTAATGTGTTCTTGATATTGGGAAAGAGGAAGAAATCTGGAGGTGACATGTCCGGCGAGTAGGGAAGATGTGCTACTTGTGTTTTCCGTGTTTTGCCAGGAACTGCTGCACAAGATTGCTGGTGTGCGCTGGGGCTCCGTCATGACGAAGCATACAGCGAGAGGACGCCCACAACACCGGCCATTTTCTGTGATGTTTTCAACATCTCCGTAGGTTTTGGTGCCCGTTTTACCGAGTTTAAAGCACAAATTGATACAGACAGACATAAAAAATAAATAGTTTAACATTATTTTCAAATTTTTCCCCACTCGGAGTTAATAAATTACATCTTGTATTTTAAAAGATATGTGGCAACTAAGTTAAATCTTTTACAATCGAAGTTTTACTTTTGAACTGATGAAATTGAAAAAGAATTCCTAAATTCCTTAGCATGTACTTTAAATGTCAAGGGACGCGAAAAATGTCGGGGGAATGTCTCAAATGTCAAGGGGATTCACACTTACTGGGTCTCAATTCAATGAAATTATTTTCAATTCTCATGTGTCTGTAAAGACGTCTTATCCTTTGAATTCGAAACTCTATTTTACATTTAGAGTTTTCTCCTTTTGTGGGAGCGAAAAATATAAATAGGTTTTCTTTTCTTGGATCTGATTATTTTTAAATGCTTGGTTTGTTGTGAAACAGTTTCTTTTAACGTATTTTACTATAAAGCGTTTAATAAATTGGAGGCTTTTTCTCTCATGTAGGCTCATAAAATATAGATTATTTATTATAATCTTAGTTTGATCATCAAAGTAATACTTAAAAGAAGTTATGCTTTAAATAAAAGTTTTATTCTTGTCACTGAAGTCAGCCTCCTAGGAAAATGTGATGGCATAATATGCAATTTTAACACAAAATTTTTATTTTGCTTCGTTATTGGTATAAAGTGGTAGATTTATAAGACCAAAGAGGATTCCAAAGGTCCAAAGACCTTGTCTAGCGAATGGAGAAGTATGACTGCGGATAGTGAGGTTCTGGGTTCGAATCCCGGCTCGGGCATGCATGTACTTTCTCTCCCCTGTCATATTCCATTCTTTGCATGAATGTGTTGCTATGCTGTGAATGGTTGCCTATCCTATAGGTGAAGACCGCTTATATTGGACCACTGCTTAAATTTAACCGAGGCTTAAAATCTAGCGTAGAGTTATGTGCTACACTCTACCGGTGGAACACTGTAAAAAAATTCCGAAACGTTAGTGGTTATTTCCGTGGAACGTCTCGGGATTTCACACGTTTTCACCTATTTCCCCGTAAAAACAAGTATCATCACAAAAAAGTTTCCTGAATCGCTACAAGTTGCACGCGTGCAGACTTTTCATTGTTGTGGAAAATATTTTTAGCAACCAGTTTAAAGATTGAATGAGCGTGTTTATTAAGTGTATCGGCCTAAGATTGCTTACGGCCTGTCCAGGTTGACTAAGCTCACAATGAGAGCGAAAATGTCGTTGGATAGCTGAAGTATTTGCAAGGCAGGAGTTGCAGGCAAGAGATATGCATGGTTCCTTCTTGCATGGCTTTGGCCGTGGGAGCTCTGTTTTTTATGGAGCCTTCTTGGTAATATAGGAAGGTTCGTATCAATTACACTAAACCTACTTATTTTTTCTAGATGGTTCTAGAGACATGACTGGCTTTAACAGTTCAGATTTCGTACTTCTTCATAAAGTTTCAAGGTTAATTTCAGAAAGGTTTCTGACTTTTAGCGGAAAGCGTTCCTGGTTTTTTCAAAATATGTCACTGGAAGAAATTGGGCATATCAGCTGCCTATTATTTTTCAGGAACGTTTCTGAATCGTTTTTACAGTGAAATACAAAGATTTGTGTCTGAAACCTTTGAGGATGTAGCTTCGTCACATTTCGATCTGCATAGCTTAAGTTACGATGTTATGTGTTGAAAACGTGTTTGATCTTATTTTGTGAGTTTGTATCTAGTAGAATGATTCTAAAATTTATGAACGGAGAAAATTGCTTTTATAGTATTATAAAATGTATTTAATGTGGATTACAGCAATGTATTTACAAGCATGATTAGGAAACTTGTTGACAAGGAATAAATAAAAGAATAAAAAATTGAGTGTTTTCCTTCATTGGACCGGAAAAATTTGCCTATATCAGACTGGTGATCCAATTTAAGAATATTTAATTAAGTAAGCCTTTTTACTTATCGCGGTATAAAATAAGTGATTAATGTACATTGTAAAAAAATTCCGAAACGTTACTGGTTATTTCCGTGGAACGTCTCGGGATTTCCCACGTCTTCACCTATTTCCCCGTAAAAACAAGTATCTTCACAAAAAAGTTTTCTGAATCGCTACAAGTTGCACGCGCGTAGACTTTTCACTGTTGTGGAAAATATTTTTAGCAACCAGTTTAATGATTTAATGAACGTGTTTATTAAGTTTACCTGCCTAAGGTTGCTTACGGCCTGTCCAGGTCGACAAAGCTCCTAATGAGAGCGAAAAAGTCAATGGATAGCTGCAGTCTTTGCAAGGCAGGAATAGCAGGCAAGAGATATGCTTGGTTACTTCTTGCGTAGCTTTGGCCGTGGTCGCTCTGATTTTTATGGAGTCTTCTTAGTAAATCAGGAAGGTTCTAATCAATAACACTAAATCTACTTAATTTTTCTAGTTGGTTCTAGAGACATGGCTGGATTTGACAGGGGAGATTTCACACTTCTTCAGAAAGTTTCAAGGTTAATTTCAGAAAGGTTACTTACTTTTAGCGGAAAATGTTCCTGGTTTTTCCAACATAAGTTACTGGAAGAAATTGGGCTCATCAGCTGCCTATTATTTTCCAGGAAAGTTTTTGAATCGTTTTTAAAGTGTAACTTAATAACTTCCTTAGGATTATTTTTAACATATTTTTAAATTTTTACACTAATTTAAGAAATTCTTTTTGACTTTTTGTTTTTTTCAAGCACATTTTTTCGAAGCTACCATCCATAAAAATAGGTGTTTGTGCAATAAGCTTCTATTTCAGTTTTGTTAAATACAGTTTTTCGATTTGACTGAAATTTGTGCTTGTTCACGTTACTTGTTGACTGGTTATTTTATTAATTACAAGGACCGGTAGTCTAGTTTGAGAACATGAAATTCAAAAAAACTTTTTAATTTTTTTATAGAAAATACTTTAGTGGGGACATTTAAATGGACATTTAGGATTACTTAAAATATAAATCAAATTTTATCAAAGCATTCACACTGGTTTTTATTAAGTAAATTGCTTAGAAGCTTCAATCTCATAAAATAATTTTTTTTCTTTCTTTCTTTTTAGACAGAAGCTTCAATGTCAGTTTTGTCGGATAAAATTCCTTATTTTTTTTTAATTTGACTAAAATTTGGGCTCGTTAATGCTCCCTTTTTTAGCTGATTTCTTTATTAATTATAAGCTACGTTAATTTCTATTATTCTTTGTTTTAGAAGATGTCAAAAAAGGGAAATGTGGTTCTTAGGCAGTAAAAATAATAGAAAGAGCCTTAGCTGTTTGTAGGAATGATGATATGGGGCTATGCTATAAATTTAGCTAACGATAACGGTGTAATAATGCTTCCTCTTCCAGCACACACTAAGCATCTTTTACATCCCTTAGACGCATTATTTTTCAAGCCTCAGTCCACATATTTCAATCGAACCTGTGATACGTGGATGTGAGAACATCTAATGAAGTCCATCACCCAATATAAAATTAGAGAATTGTTAGGTGACTCTTATGGACACATTGCAAGCGTGGCCAATATTCTGTGAATGGATTCTCTAGAAAAGGACTTAGACCTGCTAGTACAATTGTGTTCAATGACAGTGACTTTGCAGCAACCGAGTCAGACGTTTGTAGTCCAGATGAGACTACCAAATAAACATGCTACATGTTCGGTGTCAGCTGTTCAAGATGCACAAGAACAATGTACGGATAAAATTAATACAAGTTCCGCGAAATCAGTGGTTAGTTCTCATCAAGTTATGATCATCGGTTCTATTGATAATTTTGTTGAGGTGGCAGACATATTACTTTTGCATAAAAAATGGAAGGCAGAAGGAGGAAACCTACTTCAGCAAACGTTCTAACGTCATCGTCACAGAGCAGGAAACGCCGCAAAAGAAGGAGCAAAAAACCGCATAAAACAACTGGTATTGCAATATTTGCCATAAAGATGGAGTGCAAAGCATGATTTAGTGTATGAAATGCCATCAGTTGGTTCAGAAACACTGCTCCAAGTTACTCCAAAGCAAAGGAAATTCTATTTCAAATCCTGTTAAAAGACTGTACAGTTCAAATGCAAGTTATTATATCATTATTGTTACAGTGAAAAGCGATAGATCTGTGCAGGTAAATTGGATAAAAATTAAACAACGTTTAAAAGCACAGAAAAGATGAAAAGTTTATAAAACATGTCTGCGTTTTTATAAACTTTTTATCTTTTCTGTGCTTTTAAACGTTGTTTCATTTTTATCCAATTATTGTTACAGTCCAATTTAGGAAGCGCATGGTTCAATATGGGCGCATATATTCCTAAATTGGACTTCTGCAACACTGTCAAAAATTATATTTTTAAAAATTATCGTCATATTTAGAGAAAATGAAAGTACCTATGGCGGTTCCTAATTAAATTTGGCTTCAGATGCCCTTTTTTATTTTTGTTTTGCTTCACATTTAGCGACACGGGCGTCTTGTCTTAGGATGTTCAATATAGGCGGTCTTCCCCTAAACGGGTTCGTATGGCATGTGTGTACCACTGGAATATGGATTTCTCACCAAATTAAAGCACATTTGGAAAAGTGAAACAGCGCACCCCAAATGCTCTGCCTAGCGGGCACAAACACCAGGGTTTCAAAAAGTCCTGAAAGAAGGTCAGATTTTTTTTTTTTTGTATTTTGCAGCAAAATACTGAAGTCCAAAAAAAAAAAAAGTTAAATGTGTAATAAATTGCTCAAGGCATTAAACAATTAAAGATAAAAAAAATATAAATACTCTTTTATGGTTAAAACTTCGAAATAAAGATACATTTGTTTTACTTTTATACTGCCTAAAAAAGGTTTAGAGCTCTTAAATAAATGAACTATAAATTTTTCAAAATGATCGATAAAAATGGACTAAAAGTGATAAAAGGCTTAAAAAGGAAGTGCTATACTTGTGTTTTACTGTAATTTAAAGCAAGAGTTAATCAGTTAAGATGAAAAAACATGAAATTTTCAACAGCACGAAAGCAGTGTTAAATATGTGCATAAGAGAATGCCACTACATCATCACATTACACTGCTTATAAAAATTTATAAGCAATAATGTTTTCATTGGTTTATCGATGAAAACTTAGTAATATTTTGAATAGTACGTTTTCTAAATGAGCATTGAAGCACATATCAACAAAAAGAGAAATGAATATGTAATTCCAATTTGTAATATACTTAGCGATGTGTAACAAAATTTGTGTATAGTTGAGTCGAAGAAAAATATTGTGATTCAAAACTAACATATTTTCCCATTTTCAGTAGTAGGATTTTAAAATTTATTACATATGCAATGGAATACTAAAAAGGAAATGTGATCATTGTCTTGTTCATTAACAATCTAGCTGAAATATGCCAGTTACAAATAAGGCAGTGAGAAGAAAAGGGATGTAAGTAGGAAAATTAAAGAATTGGAGGTAACCAGTACAAATGGTAGACCAGTACAAAGAGATAGTACTAGTAGCCCAGGTAGGTGCTGTTATACAAGATGATTTATAAAAATACTTTAAGGAACGTCTACCTAGGACCTTATTTTGGACCTTAGGACCTTAGAACCTTAAATTTGAAAATGTCTACTTACATTCCTCTGCTTCTCGCTGCGTCAAATAACGCCCTTCTTTAAAAGTTATATCAATGGTATTTCGTCAAGGCTTCGTGAAACTACTGTATGTATTTTCCTTCAAAAAATGTGTATAATTTTAGTTAAGTATTAACTCAACAAATCATGAAGATTAATTAGTTTTATAAAAACGTTTGGGAAACGTTCCTGGAAAATAATAGGCAGCTGATGTGCTCAATTTCTGCCAGTAACATATCTCGCGAAAACCAGGAACGTATTCCGTTAAAATTCAGCAACCTTCCTCTGATTGTCGTGAAAATTCCTGAAATCTCCCCGCATAAAGCTAGTCGTGCTTCAGGAATTTCAGAGTAATCTAAGGTAGGAATAATATAACAGCTCCAAAAGCTGTATTGCAAACACGGCCAAAGCTAAGCCAGAAGTGCAAGTAAGTATCATGCATCTCACTTCATTGCACGTAGTCCAAAGACTTATTCACTCCCTTTGGGAGCTTAAATCAGTCTGGACGAACCGCGATCGAAATAAAGCTGATACGCTGAATAAATACTGTCAGTTAATATTTAAACAGGAAACTAAAAATATTTTTTATAACAGTGAGAAGTCTGCAAACTTGTAGCAATTCAGGAAATTTTTTGACAATGATACTTGATATTTCCAGGAAGTGGATGAAAATTATTGAAATCCAGAGAGACGTTACATGAAAATACTCAGTAACGTTTCGTAATATTTTTACAGCGAACAAAGTTAATATATTTCTCCTCTCTTTTGCTTAGTTGATATCACTTGAAAAATATCCAACTGAATAGAATATATATTTCGCCGTCCCCATTCCTTTTAGCCAAACGAAAGTTGTACTTAATCAATAGATAGTTTTTTAAAAGACCAATTGAACGAACATGTTATTGTTTTGCCGAAGTTTTTTTTTTTTTTTTTTCCCAAAAAAAAAAAAAAAACCGTGACGATAGGGTTTGATTTGAAAGTATCAAGAAAGAGTTTCATAAGTATGATTCCAAAATGATTCTGTCTTGACTACTTTGAATGAAAAGGTAAACGAAAATGTTTTGTTTGCTGTTAATTCCAATGACAGATAAATCATCTCAACTACTAATACAATGATTTGATAAATCACTGTTTTGACAAATACCTGTAGGATCTGTCAGTGAATTGTGTGTATGTTTCTACAAATTGCAATTAACTAATTACATGACGAATCAGCAAATAAAGGACATTTTTGAAATACGCATGCATATGACGTAACTGTCAACGGAGAAATATAACAAGACGTAGGAGAAATTTTCGCGACTTAAGTTTATGTTTTAAAATATTGCTATGCTGCATTTATATTCATTCTTCATCTCATGCGAGAACGAGTCTGAAGTGTTTTACTAGTAGCATGAAATTTCGTTCAATCTTTAAGTATAAACAAAAAAGGCTGCTTATTTTTGGAGGCATAATTGAAAATGATGAAGTAATGTACACTATCTCTCTACAAAATTTTTGCATCAAGAAAAAATTTAATCGAGAATTAATTTGATTGAGTTAATTCAGAATGCAGTGATACGAAGTGGGAAAAAAATATTGAGCTATTATTTCTGATCCGAGATATGTTTTATTTTGTGACATAGCTAAAAACAGATGTTACGCATGATTTTATTCACATATTTAAATTATTCCGAATAATATTGACATTTTGGAAGCAAAGAAAATCGTTACCTACATAAACGTTCCTCAACGTATATTCAGGATTCAACTTTCACTTCGGTTACCTTTTTTAAACCTTTGCAAGTAATTCTTCAAGAAACTAAGATAGGTTAAAACCTTAAATTAACCAAAAAAGAATAGCCACAATGGTTTGGGGAGGGAAAAAAGACAATACGGATAAAAGAAAAATAAAAAAGAACCAAGTCAATGATAAATTAAAGCAATCTCGGGAGGGTTTTCGGGAAAGAAAGTTTTCTACCGAACTTCTCAGAAAATCTTTTTTTTCTTTTTCCATTTCCTTTTTTCTGAGCAGCGTTCGTTAAGAGTGACAACTGCAGACTCATGAATGTTTTGGCCGGTATGTTACGTCCTTTTCGTTCTGTGCAAGCGACAACATGGAAGAGACGTTCCCTAGGGACTGACAGTAACCCCTGAGCAGTACTGACGTTCGAGAAATAGAAGGTTTGGTCTTTCAGCAGTAAGGAAATAAAATCTTTCCTTATAGTGTTCTTGTCACTTTCAACAAAACTTCATGTCCTCAACTAAATTGTTCAGGCCTTTGGAAACACATTAAAGCTACTGTGGTCCTTGTTAGGATTCCGATATTGCTTTTAGAAAATTGAATTCAAAGATGTTATCTTTGTTTCCGAGACTTTATTTTAAGGGCATTAAAAATGATGTTTATTTTTTCAGTATGTCTGGGAGCCCATTTGTGATATTGATAATAAATTCAGACACATGCTTTAAATTATTCAGCGATTTGTTTGGTATTTGCGTATTGGCGTTTTTCCTTTACATTTAGCTGGATTTATGTGTAAATTTATCAGTACAAGACTTGCATTATTCACTTATAATGTCTATAAGAAGTATTCTAATTAGTGTATTCATTCGTTGGTGCACTTTAGCAACAATATTTTTGTTAATTGCTATTGTTTGCACTTTATCATTTGTTTTTAAATAAGAAATTTAATATTTTGCTAAACGATTGCAAACAAAGTGCAGAATATTGTTAAAAACGATTTATTCTACTTTTAGTTTTGATATACGTAGTTTCTCAAGAGTGTTTTTGTTCGTTCGCCATAACATTATTAATATTTCGATATACTTTCTAAGTAAAGCATCATTTCAAAGTTTTTTTTTTACCTCTGTTGGTGAAAAATACACAAAAAAAAAAAAAAAAATCACATTTTGGCTGTTTTTCGAAGCATTGCACTGAAAACCCGGGGTTTTTTTATTTTCCGCTGTCGAGAACGAATGCCTCGCAGGGGGCCAGATAGTTAAGAGAAATACTAGGTAGATGTGCTTCTTTACTAATTGATTTGAAAATGAAAAGGTTTTATAAGCAGTTTCTTTTTTGTTATTATTTTCGAAGTGGAGGAATTCCCTTTATTACTTCTCTAATGCTGTATAATTTATTAAAAACTATGTACCTCTAGAAAAAGATATTTTTACCCCGAAAATGATGCTTCCAATATTGTTTATTTCGATATTTGTAACATTTGTTTTAATGATAAAGTATAAACATTATTTGATAATTTCTCATATATTTGAACTGTTTTGTGCGATGTGCGTTAGCTGAAATAAGAAATATTTTCACATTGCTTTCCACTACGTTTGTTTCTTTAAAATAAATGCGGTTTATTAGTAACTGCAAGAAAACGCTCAACCTCCTCAAATAAATCAATCAACAGAATAATAGCATTTCTTTTTAAACAAATTGAATTTTTCTTCTTAATTTTTTCCGAGAAAATTCTTAGGGAAAGTTTTGTGTTCGTTAAGTTCCTTCTTTCATAAATGTGCTTACCAATGTAGCTGGAAAACACTACTTATCGTCTTTCACATAAAATATCTTTCTAACTTAAAAGCCTCCCATGACCATCAAATTATTTCCATTATCATTTACCGCAAAGAACTAATATTTTATTTCTCTCGCTGCGTCCAATTGAAAAACCCTTTTGTCGCTTGACGTCTGGCCCCATATCCTGAGACACAGCACCTTAAGATGCCAGTGATCTGTTGATGCTTCAAGGAGATTGATGATGTTCATCAATCTTCAGTTTGAGTGTTGTGGCATTAAGAAATCTTCCGAATAATTTCATATATTTCCATCAGAACTTGCTCATTCTAAGACGGCGATGGGTGACCAGTTGTATTGTTCTGAAAGAAATGTTATTTGTATTTTTAAAATGAGGGGTATTGTGGTTGCTGCGCAGTCGAGGTGGTTTTTGGCAAAAAAAAAAAAAAAAAAGATGAAAATTGTAAAAGTATGTAAATATAGAGACTTGCTTCGAATAAAATGAAAGATGACCGTAAAAGATAAATATTAAAAACAAATAAATAAATAATGAGTTGAAAAATAAAAAAAATGTTTATATATTTAAACGTGCAAAGATATTTTAATGGCCACGCCTTTGTCAGCGTATATCACGCATGAAAAGCCGGAAATACGACTCACAATTTTACTCATGGTGTTTTTCAAGCATTTTTTTACATTAAAATTTAGCAAAGTGAAAAATTGAAAGAAAAAAGCGATTAGAATTTTTAATCAATTTTAGATTTTTTAAAATACAAAGTGTAAAAAAATATTATAAAAAATAGAAACAAAAATGGTGCTTATTGGTTCCTTTCATGCAATTTTCCATTTTATGATTCGAAATTTGTTACTTTCTTTTAAAAGAATTAACTAATATTATTCTGTTTTCAGTTTTTGCACATTTCATTCCGCCAAAACCATCATTGCTCGAAAAATTCGAGTATTTTTACCTGACTCACATAAAAACATACAAAAATGTTTAAAAATACGCTTTTTGAAAAATAAAATTAATTATGACACTTGATAAATATATATACATATATTGAACGTAGTGAGGAATCAAGATCAGCAATAATTTATAAAAAAAATGTCTTATCAGGTCTTTTTTGAAAGCTTTTGATTGACGTAGCGAAACTCTAATAACATTTCTCTCATGTAATATAGATATATCCAACCGTTGCTTATCTTATTCCGAAATCATGGCCATCTTTATACGACCTATTTGTTTGCTCTGTCTGTCGTATAATGCCTAGCAACCCTCTATAGAAACAATTGGATTGAATTTCAAAAACCCACAATTTCTTTTTCCCTTCTTTATAAATCTGGAGAATAAAAAGCTGCTTTCCAACGCCATTTCACATGTTTTGTGCTTTGTGGGTATTGGTTGTACTTGTATTTTTTCATGCCCGACATAAAAGAACAAAGAAAGAAACTCTTGAAAAAGTGAAATCACGAATTTCCGTTCTTTTCCTGAGTGGAAGAATCTGAGATCCAGGATCTATGATTTATTTTATTGCAGAAACATGTTTTTTTTTTAAGTTTTTTTTTTATGAAAGATGTGGCGAGAATTACTTAAAATGAAATACTATGCTTGGAAATGAGTATTTGGGCCATTACATTGGGATAAGTCCGTGCCGGACAATCAGACGCTGAAATTTCACCAACGTTTTGCCATATCTCTTAATATTTTAACTAAACAGGGGAAATCACATTTCTTAGTCTTTGCATTTGGTACAAAGAAAATTCTGAAACAATTATCTTTTAACTAAATAATTTTGCTATTTAAAATTTAATTAATTTTCTTGCATCACGTGGGAGACATCCAAAGTTAACCTCCTCTAACTTGATGTATGAATTATTTAATATTTTAACTCTATTAATAAAGCAATTGTAAAATAAATTGTGGAATTTGAAAGAAAATGTTCCAATGTAAAAATAAAAGTATCGCATTTGTTGGGAAACAATTGTTTAAACTACTGAAAACATTATGTGTTGAACCATTTTATAAAAAATTAGTAACTTTGATCCTCACGTGATGGTTCATATATTACATTAAAAAGTAATAATTCAAAAAGATAATGACAAGTTATTTTTCTTAAGAAATCACACTTATATTTGTAATTTGTTAGGCAACAAAATTTTATTCATTACCCTTTTAAAGTTCTACTTTTAATCTTTACTAATAATAAAGCTGAAAGTCTCTCTGTCTGGATGTCCGGAGGATGTCTGTAGGATGTCTGGATCTTTGTGACGCGCATAGCACCTAGACCGTTCGGCCGATTTTATGAAATTTGGCACAAAGTTAGTTTGTGGCATGGGGGTGTGCACCTCGAAGCGATTTTTCGAAAATTCGATGTGGTTCTCTTTCTATTCCAATTTTAAGAACAAAACTATCATAAGATGGACGAGTAAATTACGAATTTTTCATAACGTGGAACCGTAACATGGGTACAAGCCAATTGGCGAGAAAATTCAACATACATTATTTGTAAATATACAGGCGAACCAAAAGACCTTTTAATTTTTCTATTACGAGCAAAGCCGTACGAGTACCACTAGTTAAATGTATAAGTCGTCGCGTGCGGGACAGAGTTACTGTTTTCCGTGGATTGACCCATTTGTTGTTTCTTTCTATTCTGGTAAGGAAGTAGACATTTTGTTTTCTGTCTTTTTTTGAAGTTAAATAGGTAGTTACAACTTTTACATGACGATATTATAGAATGATAAAAATACATAACGAAAGAACAGTTCTGAGGCTGTCAGATTGCAAAGAGTTTGTAAATGTAGTAAATTGTTCTCATATGACTTCAATGACTAAAAAAACGTATGAGAAAAATACAAAATTCTTTAATTCATATGTATTCATATGCATGAAAGCAATACTCTGCAAAAGTATTGTAATGTATGGATAACATCTAAGAACTTCTAATTTGGCAGGACTTCAAGTTTGTAACATGCTTAAGTATGTGCATTCATTTGATAAGAAGTTTAACACTTAAAAAGAAGAAAGTTTAATCATTTTAAGTAAAAACTTAAATTTTTACCAGAAGTAAAGTGATTTTAGGTATTCTTCAGATGATTATTACTGTTTATTACTACAATAATTACCATCGGTTTTTATTAATAATATTTTATTAATTAAGAAAGAAATGTATATTAAGACTGAGAAAACTGTTTGGAAAGCACACAAAAATAAGAATGATAATTATCTCCAATGTTTTGGAACTCAGAAATGATTGGTTCTTGGAAATGGTTTTTAAAAATCATAGTGATGTATTCAAAACCATATTAGTCAAGCTAACTATCACATTTAATGTGTTTACTGATGAACTTTTACTTTAATAATTAACTGTATCAGAACTCTGTTTAATTTAAAGCAAAAGCGAAAGAGATATAACTTCGAAGGAAGAAAACTTATAACGAAAAAAGAAGACAAATCGACATTGGAATGTCTTCTTTCAGCTCAGAAGACAGGAATTTTCATGGATGTAAAGAATTCTCGAAAACTGCCGCAATCTGTGGGTAGACGCTAACTTTAATTAGCAAGCATCGAGCAATGTAATAGAGAAAATAAGAATTTAAGAATGTGAAGACTGTTTCTCTATTTGCTAAGTCGGTGTTTCTTGGGGAGAAAAAAAATCTCTTTCCTAAATGAACTCAACGCCATTTTGAGTAATGTTTCGCTTTTGATTGCATGATTTTAAGTATGCCTGTAAACATTTTAATTAGGAAGCTAAAGAATGTTATGATGTAATAAAATTCTCGGATAGAATTTGACAAATTAATGAAAACCATTTTTAACACCTATGACATGATTGACACAAAACAACGCATTTGAAAAAACACATCAGGTTTTTTTCGTTTGAAAGTTCACGTTTTAATTTTGGTTTCGACATTCCGTTTTTTATTTTAAAGTTTCAAACAAATGAAATATAAAATTAGAGAAGAGAGGAAAATTAAAAAAGTTTATCACAAGCGAAAATATCTATGAAAAGGGAAGTTCTTTTTTCGTTAAAAAGAAACTACCATTAATAGCAATAAGCCTGCTACATCAGTTAATGCCAAACTCAATTCGTCTTTCAAAAACATACAATGACAGTAAGTAAAGCTTTTACAAAATTTTTTGGTTATATTTCTAAGCTTTCTCAGAGTTTTGGAGAAAAATAACTTTGATTACAGGGAACAAAATATTAGCAATAATATTCTGTTTTGCTTACATTATCTGCTAAATTATATTTTGTTACTATTTATAGCAGCAATCTCTGAAAAATAAGCTTGAGCTTTGCGACTCAGAGATTCTTAATGTATGCTCGATACATTAGGTAAAAGCTTTTTAAACACAAGGTTAAAATATCAACAGGAATAACGGAAGGGGTCAGCTAACCACCCTCCCCCCATGGCATGAATTTTACTATGATAATTATTAATTTTCTATTTTTTAGATTAGGAAATATAGTACATGGAGTCAATGCAAACCTTTTTTTTTTGCTTTGTTCCGTAAGGTATTTTTTTTAGTGCGTCATAACTCAAAGGATTGACTGGGTTTGTCTACGGGACTATTGATATTTCGAGTTTTTTGTTCATTTTCAAAATAACAATATCTTCAATGCTTACGATTATGTGTCCAGCTTGTTTGCCTCAAGAAATATGAATTCGATGAAAAATTGAAGGAATATGATCCATGGCGCAGGTAGCGCCGTTGAAAAATTTAGGGGAGTGGGGATTTGAAATGGTTTTAAACTTATTTGGGGGGGGGGGAGCTCCGTAGCATATGAAGTACTGCCATCTCCCTTGGAGGGATAGGCCCCCGTGCTTAACTGGTCTTTTTTATGTTGAAGTATAATTTTGGCCATTGATACTTGATCGTTTGACCCCCTTACAAAAATTTCTGGATCCGCCCCTGGTTCATTGCCTCAATACTATTACTACCTCATGTAAATAAAATTTCGACAAAGAAAATACTACAAACCATTAAATAAGAATAATCTTAGGGGTAGTTTTTTTATTTAAAACGATTCCGCTTTTATGCTGTTCCTACTTTACAAATTCAATCGGCTCAGGAGTTCAATTTCGCATGCAACAACATCCACCAGTCCTCGCCAAACTTTCTTGGAAGTGCCATCTTTCAAAGTCAAGGAATTTACTGCCCAGATTTTTGCCCACATTAGGGTATGTTTGGAGCAAGTTTCGTAATGTATTCCAACTTCGTACAACCCGGGAAGAAATACCTCCGCAGACTATTACGATCATACCTTTTCGACTTTTTTTATTCTTCGTGCTGAAAAATAAAAATGGCGCAGCTAGCTTTATCGGTCTTAGCATTTGCTCCTATAAATCGCACAATAAAACGTTTTTGCGTCTTTGTCTGCCGATGATTGATGAAACCGTGGAGGCTCACGGGCAATGCAGTTTTCAATTTTATTTATATCAAGAAATTTATTTCTTTATTCTTACAGATCTCACTTTTTCACCGGCACTATTTTCTTTATTGCAGTAACCGTCTCCAGTTCATTTCAAATTCCTTCAGCATATCGCCCACTGGGTCCCATATTGCTGGTCGGATTGTCATTTCTTTCGAATGCTTTTCCTTTTTAAAAACGACTGGGATACATTTAGATTCCATAAAGAATAGTTGCTGATATATGTGTACACACTTCAATTTCTTATGTATATATTTATATTTAACCTCTTTTCTTTTCGATTTTTACCAAAAAGTTTTCGTTTTGTACCTACTCGTCTGTTTTTTTAATCGTGCAAGGTTTTTTCGAAGTTTGACTTTGAGTGAGAGACGAAAGAAAAAAATAGATTGAAGAGCAGGTGTCTATGAGTATAATGTTGTTTTTTTTTGTTGTTGTTTTTTTGTATTAATTACATTTATTTTACGGTATTAACTTGGGTTCATTGAATTATATAATACTTTCATAAAGTAAAATAAACAATATTGTGTTTATATTACAAAAAGGGAACGATGAATATAAAACAGAAAATCATTTCATAATTTTTATTCTAATTTAGATTGTCATTTGTTTCTTATTTTGTTATCAATTTTTGTTCTCAAATTATTTTGGATGTAACAAATTTAACTTTCCAGTTGAGTTTTACTTCATGATTAACGAATTCTGCATTATGTCACTTCTGCTGCATTTTGAAAGACAATATAGAAAAAATTCACTCATGTATTTTCAGACCAATTTTTTGAGCAAAGAACTGCACAATTTCAGAATTGATTTGGAAAGCAAAACAATTTACAAGGTGTCCTGAAAAAGACTGACTGTTTTCAAAAATGTATAACAGTAAAATGGTAAATGATAAAAAAAATAATTTTTGCAGAAAATTCATGTGGTGGGCCGTAAGTTTCGTCCCCAAAATTCCAAAATATTGTTCAAGAATTTTCCAATAGATGGCGCTGCAGATTGTAAGACCGTAAATGAAAGAAGACAGAAAATTTTATCATAGTTTTTATAATAAGCAAAATTACGCAATAATATTTTCAAAATGCCTGCCGCCGGTTACAATCACATGTCGCGATCGGAGGAAAAATCGGTGAATTCCAATAATTATTTTTTGACGTAGAGGATTGCTATCTGCAGCGCCATCTATTGATTTTTTTAAAACTAAAACTCGGAACTCTGGGGGGACGAAAGTTACGGCCCACCACATAAATTTTCTGCAGAAATTATTATTATTTTTTTATCATTAACCATTTTCCTGTTATAAATTGTTGAAAACAGTCAGTCCTTTTCAGGACACCCTGTATCATATTTACGTGTTTGAAACTATTAGCTTTAAAGTTCTTGAACATTTACTTAAAATTACTTTCGAGGATAAGTGGGTGATAACGTACCTTACGAATTTAAAAACAATATGTAGTCGATGCATTTGCTAAATTCGGATACTAATGATAATTCTAAAGTTGCATACTAATAGGTTGGGAAAAAGTTATTTGTAGGATTATGAAGTATTACCTCTTTAGAAAAAGTGAAGAATTTCCTTAACTATCCAGAAGCAATGTATCTTTATCAGCTATTATTTTCATTGTTAAATCCCTTTTGAGATAGAAGGTTGATGGGCAGAATCAACTGAGATTACAAAATGTTTCTTAGTAACAAAACTAGATCTTTAATAAGGCTTTATAGTCCCCATTCTTCTAATGACATCCAGAGCGCGGTTTGCACCAGGTCTTCGTGCTAACTTCCTAATTTAAATAGGAAGCATGCTCAACGTTTTGACCAAGTTAAACAACTCGTATTATACCTACAAATATATTATTGCTACTTTATGGTAAGGTGTTAATAAAATTATCGAACAACTTTGTTTCAGCGAATGCTGCGGTGAGTAACCAAACTCCCATGCATAAGAAATAGAATACTACAAGAATATCAAATATTTTTTTCTGGAGTCAGGTTTCATATATTCTCTATGCTCGTGAAATAAAGCAACACATTTTTAGAGGTTGCGCAGCACGTTCTTTAACTCAGTTAAAACTATTTTCCGATATCGAATCATTTCGCTGTATATTTACGGAAAATGGCATAGATTCGAACTTACTCTTTAATTAGCTCTTGGTAAAAATAATGAAAATACCCACACATTGCGCATGTCAAAAATAATCACTTCAATAAAAGGTTCTTGGACAACTATACTGGCGTAAAATAACTTATGGTGGACTGATGCAAATAATTGGTAGTGGCTAACCATGGGCTTGAGTATTGGCAGTTTTGCTTCCTTTCAGAACACCTACGCCATAAAAGGTAACTACACCAGGTCCATCCATTTATTTTGTTCATAACAATCGGCGTGGGTTAGAGTTGATCTTCGCAACACTCTAGCCAAAGTAGCGAACACGACACAGTCTGTGCAAGAAGGAAAAAAACCTATTACTCAACATATTTGCTTTTAACACATTAGAAGCGAAACGGTCGAGTGGTTTCTGGAAACTTTCAATCCCGCGATTTCATTCTTTTATCTATCTGAACGCACTATCTCACCGTGGCCAAAGCCTCATTTGTGGACAATGGGTTTGATACTCGACAAGGGCTTTTAGAACGGACAAGGAGTACTTTTTATTTCTTTTGCACTGGTAAAAGAAGACTTCTTCTTCTACCTGGTGATTGGGGAGATAGGGCTAATTGTCCAGAAAAGGGGGATTTTTGTCCCCTGGCGACCCTTTCGAATTAATGATGGCCCGCAGGCAGGCTCCACGCCCGAGTGCCCTTGACGCGGATGATTGCGTGAGAAAACGCGGTTACTTCGAACGCTGTAGGGATAGCCACTGCTGGATGGTGTATCAAGGAGACCTGATCAGTTGGTTCTCCAGTCAATGATTTCACTAGGTATGGTGATTAAAATATCCTATCAGTTCAGGAAGTTTTTCAAGCCAACTAGTGTTAATTTCTAGTTTTTATTTTATTTTATTATTATTATTGTTGTTGTTGCTATCGTGTGCCAGCTTGGCTGGCAATTTGAGGTGCACTGCTTCACTTTTCCAACTGTACCTTAATTTGTTGTGAAGTAAGACCTCTACAGTACACACATGCCATAACGAACCGTTTATAGGGTAGGCAACCATTCACAGCACAACAACACTTTCACACAAAGAAAAGATAAGGACGGGAGAGAGAAAGTACGTCTATGCCCAAATCCGGATACGAACCAGTCGCAGTCGGACTTCTCTGACCACTAGGGAAGGCAGAAACTTTTTTACTTATTACTTTTTTAATGATTGAGATTTACCCTACCTTCTTTCTCAAAACCATGTATTCCTTTAAAGTCAAAAGGTTATCTATGAAACAAAAAAAAAAAAAAATCTTTAGAGGGTGTTTTTTACAAACGACATTAGTAGAATTCCTTGCTTTTGTCAATAATCCCGAAATATTTGATAACAATTTTAAACTGTAGCCCCTCATGAAGTTCTTAAGGTGGACACTAATTCGAAGCAATTTTACTACTTTATTAAATTCAGATTGTATTGATTTTCTACGCTCTAAACGTTAGCTTTACATTTTGATGATATTTTATAAAATCTGCTTCGTATTTTTAGAAGTTCAATAGAGTACACAAAATATCAAGAGACAGTACATTTTGTATCATATGTTGTCTCCACAAAAGTTTAAAAAAAAGGAGTTACAGTTTGTTTAATAAATTAAAAAAAAACTATCTATTTAGAGTTTGCTGACTTATAAAGAACCTAAACAAATTTACGGTTCTTTACATGTATGTTTGTAAATATATACAGGGGTGATTGTGTTCCGGTATTTTACCGAATTTCCGGTATTTTCGGACGTATTTTCGGTATTTTCGGACGTATTTCCGGTATTTTTATGTCCGAAAATACCGGAATTATGTTTTTTTTTTGTTATGCTTTTATCTCCCTACCTCCGCAATTTTTTAAAATTATATAATACTCATCAAATATACCTGCAAGAGCCTTAAGATGGACACCTATCCCTTAAGATGGACAAAGAAATGTCAAGGTAATTTGTATAACACCAGCTCAAAAGTAACTTTGTAACCCATTAAAAATTTAATCACATGTACACACAATATTTTGATTCAGAACTATTTAATACTATGGCAAAGGTGCACTTAAGTAATAAGGGTCAAAGATTACCCCCCCCCCCCCCCCACGGTCTCGCTTTGAAACTTTCAGGTATTTTTTGATGAACTCACAATCACCCCTGTATATACATTAATGCCATTTATAATGAACAAAAACGTATTTGAAAATGGTCAGGGTAGACTAGTCAAGGACCAGTCTCGTGCACCAATGTAAAGGGTTTTTCATATTTACGGTTTCTAACTTATGTTTCTTTTTAAAACTTTATTTTTATCCATCGATTCAGTTAACATGCACTATTTTTTCTCGTACCTTTTCTTTTACATATTTTATGCTTGAGAAGACTCGAATCGTCTTCAATCTCAAAAGTAAAAATCTAATTTCTACCCACAAGCCTATTCGTACTGTTCTTGCCCTCGTGTTCAAAACAGCCTTCAGAAGCCCACCAATATCGATTAACCATTCAGAGAATCGACCATATATCGATTTGTTTCTCGGTCTTACATTTTTTCCTGCATTGCCGATAGATTTAGCCTTTTTCAGCCAACAATACTTAACCGTGTGCAACCTAACCGTATGCCTTCCACTTTAGAATATCCCCGGGGCATTTTTGTATCTTCTTTTTATTCTTCTTTTATTTTTTGCTCTTCACCTTTATCATTAGAGCTTCTTTTTTTTTCGTAATTGGGTTCTAGCTCGGTATACTAATTAGAACTCTCTCTTGGCTTTTCTCACAATCACTACAATCGCAAAGACTGGATGTAATCCCCAAAGTACGTTGTGGAAAATCTTTCTAGTTATTTTTTTTTTCTTTGTACGTTTCTTAATTATTTTTTTCTTGCTTGTTCTCTTCGACGAGTGAGGGATGAAAACCACTTTAATAACGCGTCCAAAAAATAAATAAATCGCAATAATAATAATAAAAAAAGACCTAGTTCTATTTCCGGATGACTTTATTTATCAACCATAGCAAATTGCTTCTTTTCGTATATAAACTCTCGGGAATGATAAATTCAATTCCATTCAGACGATCTTCTTCTGTCGTAATTGGTTCAATATACGCAGGCGCTATAAGTCTCTTTGTCCCTCGTATTAGAATTCGGGAATATCAAACGAGATATGAGAATTCCCTTAGGCAAACGACTCTTTTGTTATAATAATAATAAATAATGGGAGTAAATTTTTCGATTTAACTTATTTAGAGTCACTTTGGGATTTGTGGTGATTTGGTATTTCATATTCACACAGAAGATTTTTATTAATGCTTGAAATATTTTCCAATTAAAAAAATCTCTGCATCGTTTTTTATTTCTGTTGTTTATTTTTTTATTATTTTCATAACTTTTATACTAGCTGACTTTATAATTTTTTTTATCTACTTGTATTATTTGCAATGCGTAGGTAACTAAATAATCAACATTATATTTTGAAAAGTATGTTTCATATATATATATATATATATATATATATATATATATATATATATATATATATATATATATATATATATATATATATATATATATTGTTTAGTTACCAATTGGTCATGTTTAACTAATTAACAGTTGTGAAATTAACAAGGTCAAAATGGCGCAAAAATAATTAGAATAGCAGATACGTAATTCAGGTTTGCTTAATGCAAAAAAAAAAAAAAAAAGATAAAAAGACGTGCTTTGATGCACGGTACACATTTTATTTAAAAATTAATAGTTATTTTTCGAAAACAGACAGTAATCAAAACCTGTATAAAGTTTATCAATAGTCAATTCATCAACGAGAGTTGGTTTACAGACACAAAATTGTCTTATTTGAGCAAAATGACTTCGAAGTCAACTACTCGTTATATTCTTACACCATTAGCAATATCCTTATATATTATTTCTGTAGCCTGTTTTTGGTTTCTACGCGAGATTTTCCTCAATTCTTGATCGATTTCTTTGATTTACACCTTATTTTAAAGCTTATCGTGCAGGCTACTGACGAAAAATAGACCCACGGTCTAAAAATTGTTTTTTCGGGCAAAAAAACCTGTTTTAAAGAACCAGAATGAGGTTTTCGGTTAAATTTATAACTTTAACTTGCAGTGTTATCGTCAGAGCTGAATAGCTTGATCGGCCGAGCGTTCGACTGGTAACCAGGAGAATGCGTGTTCGGGCCCACGTCCGGACAATCTGCATCAAAAAGTTAGAAAAATATCGCGCATTACATGAACAATGAATAACAAATCTGAGGGAAACATGAGGTAGAAACGCTTCTAGCTGTTATGAAAACTTGATGCAACACGGAGCTAAATTGATACTCAATTGTAAAGTTTATTTTTTTTTATTTATGAATTTTTTTTTTTAAAGCTTTGACTCCGGGAAGAAAATTAAAGCATAATGGAAGCGAAAATATAAGTATCAGGTTTAAGATTTCAGACTACATTGGAATTGTTTTTTGTTCAGTAAAATATAATAGATCGTATGATGAAATATAGATTCTTCTAATGAGTTTTTGACTCTTTGTACAAATAAAAAAAATACTACCTCAATTTAAAGGGTAATATATATAGTTTTCTTCTTTTTGCTAAAAAAAAAATAGCGTATCACATTTTTACTACATTTAAAAAGCTACGCTTAAAAAAGAACTTAGTTCAATTAATTTTGTATTTTAACCGTGCTGTTAAATGATGAACACGTGCTGCCATCTAAGTCATAACGGTTTAAACAACCTGCGATAACAAATTGTAAAAAAATTTTCAAAGATAAAAACACTTCACGGCAAGAAAAAAAATTTTGAAATTACCTGTGGGTTTTTTTTTTTTTTTTTTTTTTCGGTAGAGCGTTCGGCTATAAATTGTCTGAACTTCGGGTCAGTTCGGGCTGTCCGACATAATAGCAAATTTACAGCAATATTACGCATTACATGTACTCATAACATACAACAGATAACACACGTAATAAAATAAATGCAGTGGGAATGCTATTTGGTGTTTCGACTCCTTTATGCAGGCTACAGTTATCATTCAAATAAGTTGACTGCTAATCGAAGGATGTTCTTCCCTTTTTTTTAAGCTTTGACTCCGTCCAAACCACTGAGCATAATGTAAGCATAAAAAAAAAGTATTAGATATACCTCAAGGGAATCCTTTTTGTGCAGAAAAACATTTTCATTGTATGCTGAAATGTAGATTTTTCTGATAGCAGTGTTCGAACTTTTGTACAAATGAAAAAATACTACGCCAATTTAAAACTACGAGTTTCAACCAGTAAATCTTTAATTATTTATTCGAATACGATATAAAACATTAAAATTATTATCAACTTCATTAGTAAGAAATCATTTTCTACTCCTCTGCTTTCGGCTGAAAAAAAAAAAACGTTTTGTCCACGTTCGAAAAATTACACTTACAAAACGGACTCAGTTCAACTGGTTTTGGTTTTGAATTTTAAGTGTTCGATTAAAAGAAAAACAAGTGCGGGCTTTTAAGCCGTACAGGTTAAAGAAGCCTACTATGGGAAATTGTTGAATATTCAAAAATAAAAATACTTATTTTTTCAACCGAATTTATTTCTTCTCTAGAATGTTTGTTTCAATCGCTACGTGAGATCTTCCTCATTCTTTAATCAAGTTCCATATTTTACGAATAATTTTAAATCGTATCATGTTGGCTAATGACAAAACATAGAAGCATGATCTTATAATATTTTTTTCGGCGAAAAACTTTTTTACTGTGTTTTATTACGCATTCCTTCAATGAATAGCATTTGAAAAGGAAGGCACAGTTGCTGGTTTGTTGGAGCGTCGTACTGGTAATCAGAATGGTGCCAGTTCGAATCCGTGCAACTAAATATCTCTTTAATGTTTCTTTTTTTTTCGTCAGATGCTCACATGGGCAGGACTGTATTTGCCACAACCTGTTTTTTCACATGCACAATTATTGCTTTTTCACGAGACACTACTCAGCCACACTTTTAATGATATTTATATTTACATTGAAAATACGTATAACCAAAACGGGAGCGATGATCAAATTATCACAACGTTGTATTTAACGAGGTTTTGTTACTGTTGTCTTCAAATTACATGCCTTCTCTTGTGTGCTTACTTTTTTCGGTTTTTCTTCATAATATTCTTTCTTTGAAATTTTTAAAGAGCGAAATGCCCTATGAAACAATTTGAAGTACAGTGCGGAGTTCCGCACGGGTCGACTAGTTTCATATTTAAAAGTTTTATAAAAGTCAAGCATTATCCAAACACGAATAAAATAAATCCGTTCCATAAGTTCTAATTTGTTTCACAAAACTTCTTACTAAACTGATTCCAGAGGAAAAAAAATAGCGTAATTTCACCGTCGGTCCCTTCAAACATCATGTTCTAGTCTGTACGCGTAAGGGATCTCGTAGCTGATAAAATTATATTCATGTCAATTATATCATTGTCGTTCATATGATATTAATTCACTCAAAAATTGATTATTGGGACATTAGCGGTGCACCACAGAGGGGAAAATATGCTCTCCCACCAAATTTTAAAGATTAGATCAATTCTTCAAATAGCTTAAAATAAGTCTGACGTATAGTGCTCAAATACGAAATGAGGACGGGAGATTAAAACAAGGTTGATTACAAAAAAAAAAAAAAAAAAGACTGAAAGCAGCGACTTTTTTTAACCAAAAAAAAAAGATTCAACTAAATAAAAACAGTATTCTTTTCATGAACAGACACTTTTCACAGACAATATGCTACCCCCCAAACCACCACGCAGGGTTTTTGGGTTTCCACTGGAAGACATTGTACGATAGATTTAAAACCAAGCATTGTTTCGAAGTGGATTTTGACGAACCACGTGTCCAATAATACAAGCAACGATAAAATTAAAAATTTAAAAAAACCCCGACTGAGTCGCAACTGTAGAATCAAGAGGGAAAATTAAAAATCTTTTTAAAAGCCTTATATTATTAAAAATCAATGTCAAGTATTTTATTAAAAAGAAACTGGCAACAGATAAAATTTTTAAATCATTGCTTTTTATTTCCTTGTCGGCCAACAATGAATTCGGTAATCAATCGCGTGAATAAAAAGGCTTAGACGTTATTAAAATTTGCTTTAAAAAAACGCTAGAATTCGAATTCTATGAAACATGGAAGTTCCAAACACATTCAATCAGACGCAGAAAACAATTCTCTTTATTTTGGTATTAAATTTAAAAATTGTTAACTATGTTTTCACTGCAAAAATCGCGAAAATCCTTTTAGAAGTTTTTAATTAATATCTTCGTTAATTAATGTCATCCAAAGATGCAACCTAGCTAAGAACACTCTCGATCAACCCTCCATTCGAACATTTTTTTTTTTCAAAAGCGGTCCATTCGTTTAAGCACTAGAATGTCACAGACAGACACATCGATACACAGATACATAAATACACAGATACATAGATACACAGATACACAGACAAGTCAAACGTTTAACCCCTTCCTTTTTGTGTCGGGGGTTAATAATCTTATATAAATATATACCTTTCATATTCAAACTGGAGAGTGATTGTAATAAAAATATCATCACTCTCAAAGCGGTAGGCAAAATAAGAACATTTTTGAGTATGATACTTTTACTTTAAATTTAATCGGTATTTCAATGTTTTATGCTACTAGTGATTAATTTTATTGAGACTGACCGTAAAATAGTTTTCAGGGGCGAAAAATTTACGAAATTTCTGATATGATTATATATCGTCTGGCTTTAGAATAATATCTTCTTTCTCTTCTGTAGAAAACGGGATTAAGCTCTTATTCTAAAATCAGACGATGAACATTTTTTTTTTTTTTTTTGAAGTGACGTACAAGTTAAGTCGGCAGCGAAGTTTGGTTCAAGTCTCACAGTAGCCATAAAACTTTATCCAAATATCTTCATAGTCAGATTCTAACCACTACCCGTGAACAAGTTTCCTACTTTATAATATTGTGGTTTGTTGTTTTGATCAAAAGCAGAAGTTTATATATTAACATGTTTTGAAATCAAGCATTGAATAATTAATTCTAAAATCACATAAATATGAAGTCATTTCTGAAGACTACTTCTCGCATGAATCTACCAGTTGGACTTGGCACTACTACAACATTATCCGATCTTTAGGTACTTGCAAGCTTTGTTGCTATGATCAAGATCATAAGATGAAAATGTCATGAGACAATTAACTCGAAATTGACCTTCAAGCAAAGTCACTTCCGAGACCTTCTTCTGGTCTGATTCCCGCAAAGAAGCTGGAGGATCCAATCTAATTAGTATTGCTAAAAGATGTCTGGCGATAGCTTCTAGTTAATATTTTAGATATGCAGTGCAGTGCTCATCACATTGTCTTTCGGTTACATTTAGTGTTAATAAGTTACGGGCATAAATTACAAGCATTTGTATGAAAGAACATCATGTAGGCTGACATTCGAAATGTATTGAGAATTATCACCTTTATCATCAAATGAATTGTTCTGTTTAAGCGGCTTCTATCACTTTATTGAAGCTTATACCCTGAGTTATTGCAATTTTAAATGTAAGCTTTTTATTTCACTAATATGCTGCTAACTTTGAATACTATTTTATTTTATTTATTTATTTATTTTTTGTGCATTGCCCACGGAATAAGCGAAAGCTTTTTCAGATTTGAATAAGTAACAAACAGTAATTTATAATTTTTTATCTGTCATATTTATTTCGCATAGTGACAAGTGAAAACCCGTGGCACTAATTTTTCACTTATCACTTATTTGTCTATTTTACCGTTTCCAGATTCTCCTTTTATCACTGAACAAATATCATGAAGAACCATATGACAAAAAATGCAACTTTAGAATGGCAACGGTAACTCTGCAAACGACCGAATTAAATCACTTCCGCCCCAAAACGAGACGAGAAAGAACTGAAACTTTCTTTTTTTTTTGCTCATTGTTATCTTTATGACATTTTTTTTTTTTCACCCTTTTTTATGATTCGTTTCTTCAGTCACATTTTACTTAGAAAAACTGCGCAAAGTAGTTAAGAAAGATGGATGAAAGTATTCTTTGGACTGTAAATGCTTTTTCCCGCGCTTTTTCGTCGTGAAAATCATCTTTAAAAGTCGTTTCCACCCTCCGTATTTTTTCCTCTTTTAGTTCCCCGCCTTCGACTCTCGCAGTATAACAGTTTGGCTTTTCGCCCTGAGAAATTATTTTTAGCTCAAACATAGTCATTTGATATTTTTTGATTTCATACTTTATTATTTTGCGCATGGCAACACTTTTCGAGTGGAATACATGGATGCATCAGCAGTTTTATTTTTATTTGTGCTTGCTGTTCTTTCAGACAAATTACTTTTTTTCTTCGAACAAACTTTTTTTTTTTTTGTATATTTGTGCGTGCATAAGCATGGGTTTATGATATGGATTGATTTATATAATTTTTGATAAGATTGAACGAAAAGAGCACACCGTGTATGCTATATCTATGGGTAGAACTAAAGTAGGTTGAGCTTTTCATAAGTTGTATGTGTGTACTGGCCTTCTTTGGCACCTCACAGAGTAAAGACGTCATGCCTATCACTTGACAGCTTGTGTCATGAAAATCACATAACATCTTTGACGAAATTAGTCAAAAAACATTCAATCAGAAGCGGCTATTTGACGGTTATAGATACACGCAAACATATGTGTGTGCGTCTGCAAGTCTTATTTTAGACTTTAATATCTTGATAAGTGTGAAAAGTTTTTGTGAGACTTATTGAGAGCCGTGTAAACGGGATTATTACATACATTGTGAAATTTTTAACTTTCTGCATTGCTGTTGTATTCCATTTTAGGAAAATAATTTTTTCGCTCTGCACTCATTTCAACTCAAAAGTTTCACTCAAAAGTTTCAGGTAGCTATCACAAAAATCTTAAAGACAACAAAATTTAAATCTGGTTTACAAAAGTATTGAAAATTTTAATATTTATTTAAAATCATGTGCCTTTTGTGTCTTTTCCATTAAAAAAAATATTTTATTAATTTATTTTCTTAAATTTATTTTTGTGGTAGACTGATTTTGCGCCGCTTGCACTACTTTTTCTTCTAGTGCTGAGGAATTATGATGACAAAAAGAAGTTTAGATTTCGGCCAGGCCTTTATTATTATTTCTGCAGCTTACACGATTGTATTTTTGCAAATCAGTCTACCACAAAAATAAATTTAAGAAAATAAATTAATAAAATAATTTTTTAAAAAAAATGGGAAAGACACAAAAGGGCACATGATTTTAAATAAATAAGGGAATGATAATAAATTAGTTATTTAAAATCATGTGCCCTTTTGTGTCTTTCCCATTTTTTAAAAAAATTATTTTATTAGTTTATTTTCTTAAATTTATTTTTGTGGTAGACTGATTTGCAAAAATACAATCGTGTAAGCTGCAGAAATAATAATAAAAGCCTGGCCGAAATCTAAACTTCTTTTTGTCATCATAATTCCTCAGCACAAGAAGAAAAAGTAGTGCAAGCGGCGCAAATATTCCTCCAGGAACCATTCAAAATCCGAAACCGGAAACAATAGCATGTGTGGGGGGGGGGGGGGAACCATTGGGTCCCGTTACTGGCAAAAGAAACTCTCCACTTCCCCTCGTTACCTTAATATCCAGCGGAATGGAGGAAAATCAATGCTAAGTCTGTTGCTAGGTTACACCGTTAGAATGTCCCGATGTCTTGTCCCATCACTAGCCCTCTCCAGCACCGAATCTTTGGCAAATGACGACTTCCGCATGTCGGCCGGATTCGTAAACGGTCGGTAGGGGTCGGAATTTTTCGGACTTGATCGTTTGCCGAAGTAGAAGTACCACGTCCCTTTTATGGCTTTTCAACTTTTGTTTCTCTTGGAAATTTTCGAGAGAAAGATGGCGCTGGATGGAGGTCAATGATGATGCCCCAAAGGAAATGTGAATTTCTTTTTGATAAGGAGATTTATCTGAAATTTATTCTGGCAACGGAAAATTTTTACTATTCACATTTCCTTTTATCTCAAAAAGAGGAAAACCACTGAAAGTAACTTTTATTCAGAAAATCACTTTACAAAACGTTAGCTGCGGAATAAGAAATTCCCTTATTTCATAAAAATGAATATATTTATATTTATATATATCGTTTTTAGTAATCAATTAATTTTAAGTTTTAGAAATCAATGTTGCAGGTTGTTGTAGTGCAATATAAATAGCACAAAATTCATAGTACGCATTCAATTTTTTTATTTGAAACGTAGTATGAAAAGCATGACTTATTAACCTTTCCTAGAAACGTTGTTTTAGGCATACTTATATTTCAATGTCTGCTCTGTTAAATGCAAATAGATATTAGCTATGAATTGTTAGGTCTATTTAGAGAAAAAAAAATCAATTTTGTTCAGCAATAAAAATTTTGTTTAGCTACCACCCAATACCTAGAAGCCAAGGATTTATGTGACCAAAAGCGTTGCAGGTAATTTTAAAATTGATACGCGAAAAAAAATCCTAATATGTTGTGCGCCAAATTGATGATTCAGAGACATTTTGGAACATATTTCAATGAAATTTTTTAAATGATTTAAACTTTCTACTCGTTTTAGTTAAAACTATTATTTTGTTACTTACACCATATTTTGTTACTTAGCACAAAAACAAACTAGCAGGTATTTCATTGTTCGTTAATCTGAAGCAAGTTTTCAGTTGTATTTTATTTTATTATTTATTTTTCACTTTTTTATCGTTAGCAAACTTCAAAAAAAAAAAAAAATATATACATATATATATATGCATAAAGATAGATATAGATGAAAACAACAACAACAAAAAAGGAGTAGTTCCCTGTATAAACCATTATGCAGTAGCTTCATTACAACTTGTCTCTTAAAACAAGTCAAAGTCATAGCTCGCACATTCGAAGTCTTCTAATCCCCCGCAAAGTCACTCAAATGGAAAAGAATTCCGTTTCTCAAAACGAAACAAAAAAAATGGCGTTACTCAAGCATATTCCAAGATATTTTATCTCTCCCTAAAATACCCATTTTACGCAATTTACCTCATCGGCAGTTGACCATTGGTCCCTGCAGCATTCTTTCCACCTCAGACCGGAAAGGGTTGTTTAGCCAATCATGTAATATGGCAGACCCGCTACTTTCAAGAAGATCTCGTGGGTGATATAGAAATTAATCCCGCTCCGGTGAGTTGCGCACATGGTGTGACGCTTGTGTCAACTAGAACTAGTATCGCCATCTAGTGAACGTCTTGTTAAAACTTCGGTAGCACGTAAAAATAGAGCACTGGTTTAAAACTTTGCTAAATGTTGTACAATTTATTTAAAAAAAATGTATGCATACATATATTTTTATATGAAAGGATATTTCTGTGGAATTCTTTACAAATATATTTTTGTATTATATATACACTTTGTGAATTATATTGTAATGCGATCAGGAAGCACAAAAAAAAAAAAAAAGTCCAATATGCGATGATGTAAAAATTTAAGTTTTCATTTCATTTATTTATTTCTCTTGCTTCTGATAGATAACTCAGTTTTAGTTTAAACATTCGAGTTCGTTCCCATAGACGTGAACGGTTGCAGATCTCTTGAAACATCTATAATTCGGCATACTCTTTAATTTTTTTACCTCTGCTCACATATTAATGCTAAATATTAACAATTATTTCACACCCTCCCTCCATTTCTAATTTTTCGTTTAGTTGTTGAGAAAACAAGGTTTTATTAATTTCAAAAATACGAAGTGTTATTAATATAAGGAAAAATCGTAACTAGACTACTAACTAAATTAAGAGGGGAGTAAAATCATATTTCTTTTTTGTTGCTTTCTATTTCTTTACAATACTTTTACACAATAGTCGCCTCTCCAAAACAAAGATATAACCGTTATAGGTAAATATGAGAAAGGTAGACTTTGGAAAAAAAAAAAAAAAACGTATCGGGAAATCACAAATGAAACACACTAAGTCGAAAAACATGTCTACCTGTGAAAACTGATTGGTTGGAGTAATTTATGCGATTAACAGATTCTGAAAACAATTAAAATAAAATATAGTTATTAATGAGGATTCAAAGTAAGAACGTTTCAATAGCTTTTATTATAATGTTTTTTTTTTTTTTTTGGTTTTTTGGTTTTTTGTAAAGAAGGTTTTACTATGTCACTTTTGTGAGATGCCCCCACAACCACTGGGTGCCGAAGGGGATTCCAAAAGTTACATGATTAATGCTTTACATAGTTATGGGGAAGAAAAAGGGGTCTCAAACACTGCATCTCGATGAATGAGTTTCCGAATCGGTAAAACCGCTGGTGATGCTTATTGTATTAGTTCATATTTCTCTTATTTCACATAAGAGACCACGGGTGCCTTGATGGGGGTTCTTAGAATGTCATTGTGACCTTCATAAAAAAACAGTAAATTTTACCATCATTCTGGAAATTTGGAGTTTCAGTTGGCAAAATTATAACAATCGGTTAGTTATTTATTTAAACCCCACCAATAACCACTGTACCAACCCTAGTGAAGGTTTAACCGGATGTGGTGATTGGAGGGGGAGGGGGACAAAACAGTTCACGAGCGACATTCGCTGGAACAATTTTGATGTATACGTAAACCAATATAAAATCATTAAACATGAAAATTAACAACGTATACAACTGACAAGAGAAGTTAAATAAGACTGGGATGGATGGTAAATACAATGTAAACGGCAATTTTGAAAGTTTTTTGACTGGATATTTAAAGATTTCTGCTTAATCATTCGGTTAAGATGAATTTCTATCAGGCAACACATTTTAAGTTTTATCCGGCTAATTGAAAATTTTCACCCTCCCAAACATTTTAAATTCGAGACGCCCCTATAAAAGACTTTTTTATTAGTTACCATAGGTGACTAATTACGTTATTTAACCTAAGGGACTTTTTTTTACACATCATAACAAAAGTATGTTGTTCCTCAGGTGAACTGCAATAAGTTATAAGTAATTTCAATGAAAAAAGAAACATCTTGTTACAACTTTCATTGTGATATTGTGTCTTCTTTAAGAACATAATCTCTTAAATAAGCAAATTTCATTTTTAATGAACACGGAGAAAAATAAATCTCATTGTCTTTGAGTCGCTTTTGGGTCTAATTAATTCTGCCACTGCATTTTCATGTCAGGCGTCAGCGTAAATACGAAAATAATTAGCTTCTGGGATGTCAGGGGTCCTTTGGGGGGAGCATCAGATGACGTCACTAAGCAAGTGACAAATGAGGAACCGTGGAGAGAATTCAAATGATAAACGAGAGTACTGCTTTTGTTTTCCCTCCATTCATAAGTCTGCAGTACGGAGATAATATTTTTAACAAATATTTTAATTCATGAATTACCAGTATTTTTTAAACCTTAGTTTTCTTGCTGATTAAATGTTTCCCCCAAATTAAAATGACGACAGCAATTTACGAGCTGTTTTTTTTCTTCATGTTTCATTTTTTCTTCACTTCAAACACTAAATATTTGGTTTAAGTTTTCACTCTTTTAGATTTTTCATTTTTATTTTATTTATTTATTTATTTATTTATTATTATTATTATTATTTTGCAGTGGACTAACAAATGGATTTTTTTCTGCGGTGAATATATATATATATATATATATATATATATATATATATATATATATATATATATATATATTCCTTAATTATTGTAGAATAATTACTTCTAATATTCTAATATTTCTATTGTATAATAACGAAATAAATTATTGTGGTTATCAAATATTATTTACTTTAATTTTTCATTAAAATTTAAGGAGGAAGACATAAATTTCCTATACATTACATAACTGCTTAAGTTGTTCTTTATTTACGAATAATTCTGATATAAACTCTTCCTGGAATCAACAATTGCTCATACTGCTTAAATCTCGTTTTTTTAAAAGAAGAACTAAAACGCATCAAACGATCTTTTGTCAAAAAAATAAAAATAAAAAATAAAATAAATAAATAAATATTTCCAATGATTTGCACTAATTCGCATGAATATCAAACGAAAAAATTTTTTGAATCTATCACAGTACGTCATCATTTTACCCAAAAACTTATAAATAATGTTTTATTAAAGAAAACGACTAATAAACATAACAGTTTGAATATTTTAAAAAAATATTTTTCATGCAAACTTATTACGTGAACATAATTTACATTCCATTCATCTAACATTAACTATTTTTTCTTTCCAAAATTCTTTTAGAGTTCTTTGGAAACAAAATAGAATTTCTCCTCACTAATCTGTACATCGCACGCATTTATCTTCAGTTTCGCATTTCATAGGACACTACCATTCTTCAAGTTTCAATATATTCCCCTTCCTTTTCTCACATCGATAATTTAAAATCCTAAGCTTCTAACTTCCAGAAAAAGAATATGAAAAAAAAAGAAGGAAGCTGATTTTTCGAGCTCTCCATTTATTTTTTAGTAACTTATTTGTTCATTTTGAAGAACCCCGTTTTATGGAATACCCTCATCTGCTCTTCGAAAGAGTACCACGGCGGATATCAGACGATTTATATTCCAATAAATTTTTCATTTGAAGCAGATATTTCTTTAAAGAGAGACAGTATAGCCAATGTGTTACATATACATCAATATATATATATATATATATATATATATATATATCAATATATATATATATATATATATATATATATATATCAATATATATATATATATATATATATATATATATATATATATATATCAATATATATATATATATATATATATATATATATATATATATATATATATATATATATATATATATATATATATATATATATATATATATATATATATATATATATATATATATATATATATATATATATATATATATTGATTATTTCATCAGAAGAGTCAAGTCAGGGGCTGCAAGTACAAGTCGTGAAAATATGTGCCGACTGTCACCTCTCAAACTCGATTTGCAACAGTTATGCTTTAAAGTAATGTAATTTTTCTTTCCCGTGGGTAACTATATGAAGGGAAAAACGGTTATTTTTGATGCACATTTTCCATTCTAAATTTTTCTAATTTTTGTTAAAAGTATTATAAACCAAAGAAATATTTCACGCGATAAGTTTACCTTTTCTTTCTAAATGTCAATTTTAACAACTTCGTTACAATATTTAAACTAAAAGATTCTAACTTTATTTTTTAATGCAATCAGTTTTAGGAGAACGAGTTTCATAAATAATCGTTCAGCTAAAATTTTTAAAAAAATGCAGCATAAGCAACTGATACATTTTCATGTATTTTTAATTTTGATTTTCAAGCAAGTATCTTTAGTGTAGTAAAAGTATTAATTAAAATTTTACGTTTAATTTTCATAATTACTTTAATAGTTTAATGAAAGTTTAGGAAAGTGGAAATTTGTAATACGATGCAAGAAAAATTAATTTATTCAATTTTATTTTATCCACTCTCTTCAGTCTAAATATTCACAGCTACTCATAAATATTCTGTTTTCGTTTTTGCTAACTTTTCATTGAAGGACAAACGCGGGAGGAGAGGGGGCTGATTTCTTGAAATAATATTCAAAATATTACATGAAGTGATTTTTTTTTCATTTCGAAAAAGTTTCATACTAGGTTGTTATTTAGCGGAGTAAAAAATCTTTTTTTTTTCTAGTGTGTGTGTGTGAGAGAGAGAGACTGGGGAGATAGAAAAAGTAATGGACATTAATCAAATTTTCCAATGCTGCCGATGGATCGGGAAAATACTTATAGGAAGAAAATAAGTAAGGCAAGAACGGTTGCTGAGAAATCCCTACAGAGTGTGTTGTTAAAGGAAAAAATGATAATGACTTGAGATGCTGGCTTTTAGGCGCTTGAGAATGTTGGAGATGCTTGTCTTATCTTGATGTTCAAAGACAAAAGATTTTTCTCTTATCGATGATGATGTGCGATTTTCTTTTGTCGTTTGACTTGGAGAGAAATATTAAAAGGAATTATATTTATTGGAAATTATGGACGATTTTTGAGCTGCGGATTAAAAAAGTAACACGCTTGGAAGAAGTGACTTGGGATGGAATCGATTTAATTGGAAAAACTATAAAAGGAAATATTTTATTTAATTCGGTTATTCGGTTTCTTTAAGGAATATATATATATATATATATATATATATATATATATATATATATATATATATATATATATATATATATATATATATATATATATATATATATATATTACAGTGCCAGAGTCCAGGATACCCCTTATTTTTTGAGACTTACTAATAGAATTAAGCTGTAAAATTTTACCTTCATACTCAATGGTGCTCAATGACCTCTTAATTTAACATTAGCCGTAGCAAAAAAATCCACAAATTTAGAAACATTTCATTTCCCAGCTGTTTTTTTTTTTTTTTTTTTTTTTGTAAAAAGTTGCAATGTATATGCATATTACTAGTGTATATGATAATGTGTAGCATTGTTTTTTCAGTTCAATGTATTTTGTTAACCCACCTCCTCATATTTATGAAGTTTGGGGGAGGGGTTGAGTTTTTGTTATACCACACTTTTGTTATACCATATTTAAAAACAATAGTCATTTTTGAAAATTTTATTAACTTTATGTTTGAATGTGTGTGGTTAGGTTATTGGGGAGTGTTTTCCTGACATATTTCCGCCCTGGTTGACACTCGTTCTAGTTGAGTTAAGTTGAGTTACTGATATTAAAATCGCTTTTGAAAGATTTTAGAAGTAGTTTTTCAGTGTAATAATTTTAGACACAAAATAATCGACTTCAAAACTTAGAAAATTGTTGTAAAATACATTAAATTTTCTTTATAAGAAATCCAGATTAATGCTTAAAGCGCAAAATTTTTTATTATATGTAAACAATAAGTAAAAATAATTTTGAATCTATCTCTTTTGAAGTGTGATTTTTTTAAACAAATTTTCTTTCTCTTAGAAATAATTCATTGCTCCTTTTTTTCAGGCCAACAACAATATTTCCGTGTAAAGCCGCAGGATAGTTCTGTAGTAGAGGGCCAAAGTATTGAACTTCAGTGTCGAATAGGTAACCAAGCTGGTAGTGTGCAATGGAGCAAGGACGGATTTGTTCTTGGTAAGTTAAAGTTTTTGTTTCCAGTCTTGTTTTGTAATTAACAAAATTTTCCTTCAGGAACGAAGCTAATCAGCATCAGTTTTCTAGCAGAGATTCGATTATTTAACTAAGAGAAGAAAGAACATTAAAACAAACAACGAAATAAGTGTCGTTCGTTGTAAAAGTGGTACATCTACAAATTTTTAGTTTCCGTATTTGTTTTCTAAATGGCATCATTTACTTATATTTTTAGTTTAAAAGTGAAGCAGCTCAATTTTTTAAAGATACATATCTGGTGACAAATAATAGATTTTAAACAAATAGTAACACAAAAAGTATATTTTTCCCTAAGAAAAAAATTGCACATTGTTTAATGTATTGAGGTATAGTTAAATCATTTAAAATCAGATAATTCACTTTTACAATGAGCCATACATATCACGCGCCCGTTATTTCTTTCAGTGTAGGTAATTCATGTAGTGTGGAATTTTCCTGTTCAGTTTTCTCTCACTGTGGGTTCAGACAACAAAAGCTATTCATCTCAAATTTGATATAAATACGAAAATTTCGGCATATTGTCTAAAGACTTTAAAACTATTCAGTGAGCATTCATGAAAACTAATACTAAAAATGATTTAAGATACATCATCAAATTTTTAAAAATGTTTAAAAGAACTAATTGTGTGAAAACTCTATCGCAATTGTTCTACAGAAAAAAGGTAAAGAAATAATCAATGCCGTCAGCATTTTCTCCATTATAGAGGCAGTAGCTACAATTACCAATCGTAATTCTCAAACCCATTTTCTTGAACTTACTCTCTCGAAACATAGCATCCGCATCAAATACCACTTCAAATAAAGTGATTAAATATCTGTTTCTCATTTTAAGTATTATTTGAAACCTAATGTCTCTCGTTTACACATGTTCCTAGTAGATCATTAAGAATCGCGAAATACCTGTATCCTTGTGTGCATTTGCCAATTACGAGTACTTCCCCTGGATTATTCTCCTTCCTAAGCGCCGTAATCTTTCCTTTATTCTGAGAGGAAATGCAACGCGCCAACACCAGCATTAATCCTTGGTCACGAAATGACGATCACTTGAATCATAATCGATATCGACATGTTCCGTCTAGATTTCCAAATCACCACTCAACACGGAGTACAGGGCAACTCATTTCAGTTGTTTCAAAGAGGTAGTTGGGAAGTAATTAGATTATATATATCCTTTACAGCACTGCTAGGTGCCACTTCTCCAATAAGCTTTATTGTTTCACAAGGCATTGTTGAGCAGGTGTTTGAATCAATTCTTTGTTTTCTTTCGTAAATCAATACCCTTTTCATTCTTTTAGATGAAAAGAAAAATATTATTTAAGGTACAGATAGAATATATAAGAGCCTTTATTAATAATTGCCTATACTATTATTTACACATACGCTTGTTCAGTAAAAAAACGTGTGTAACATCATAATTGTTTGCCTCAAAGATCATATACACACAGCTCCTTGGTCAATCAAACATTTATATGTTTTAATATAAGTATGATATAAGTATTTAAGTGCATTTCACTACTCTCAGATGAAGTGAAAACAATGCAAGATGCAGATTTTTGGATAGCCGATATCTTAGAAGATAACTTGAGGAATGTCCAAGAGGATAACGTATCGTGTAAAAATGAAGAATATACATATGATATAAGTATTTAAGCGTATTTCACTACGCTCTGATGAAGTGAAACCAATGCAAGACACATACATTTGTATGGCCGACATCACATAAGCTGAATTGATGAAAATATCCAAAATAACCAATCCTGTGAAAAAGAGGGATCGGAACAATCTTGTCATAATTACTTCCTTGGTCAAACAAGCATTTATATGTGTAAGCATAAATAAGTATTTAAGTGTATTTTTCTCCTCTCATATGATGTGAAAACAATGCAAGATGCAGAATATTTGGTAAGCCGACATCAAAGAAACTCGAAAAATACATACAAAAAGATAACCAATCCCCTAAAAAAGGGAGATTAGGAAAATCCTGCATATAATTAGGATTACAAAAACGCATGAATTCACTATGTTTTATGAAATCAAATTTGAATTAAAGTTTTTCTTCGGAAATCGATTCTTCTGAATTCCCGAAAAACGTCTGAAAACATTAAACAAATTAGTCGAAGATTTACTAAATTTCGGGGTTGCAGGCACTGGTCCATAAGGGATATTTTTCAATGATAGTTTGCCTGACATTTCTCAGGTTCTCTTTTTTTGAACTTAAATAAATTATAAGAATAAGTCAATCATACGTTACAGGTTTGTATTCGAACAACACGAATATAAGATTATATTTTTTTTTACAAATCAGAATCAACAAAAACAAGGTTTAAGTAATGGTTATAAGTAATAAACTTCAAAGATGATGCAAATTAAATACTTTATGAAATCAAAATACAACGTTGCCATTGAAAATTTTAAAGCATTTCTTTTCTGATACGTGTGCATAGAAAACGAACAAATGAGTTCGTAAGACAAAGCAATTGCATTGAGTTAAAAACATTAAAATTTGATTTACGCAAGGAAAGTCAGTTATTTGCAGTTTGGTGGGTAGAATATTAAATCGGTGGTCAAATTTGAGGTGCTGAAAGTTCGTGTTGTTTCCTTGAATTTATCGTATGTTGTTACCGTTAGCTTATATCCTTTTGTATTACACTCGCTTAAACTCGAATGTGTAGAATACCTCCGGGACATCTTGACGTTTGAGGAATCACGACATGTTTTAGAAGATCCCTTAAAATCGTGTAGAAACTGCCATTTTTTTTTATTTTTCATTTTATTTATTTTTTATTTTTGTCATGTATTGTACGTAAATGTCATTGTATAAGCTTGCTTATCTGGTTTTTGCTGGAACCCCCCCCCCTCCCACGAATAAAATGTCCAAGTGCAATATTTCTCTTTTGCTAATATTGAATCTAAAACACAGTTCTTCAAATGTCTCGAAAACTAATTTCTGCAGATACTGCCGTTTACCTGCTCACGGCTGTATAGCGGTTTCATGGCAGAATAAATTTTCATAATGCAATGCTAATAGTATACATTCAAATGTTTCGTCAAGTAAGATACTTAATCTCAAAATATCTCAACTAGTTATTCATTACTTTCCCCAAAGGGAACAAGATGTCCTCCAACGATCCTACACAGTTAATTCAAAATATATATTTGAAGCATTATATACATAAGAATATGTACTGAGAACTTTCGTAGATTTGATAAAATCTTGTATTTCAAATTATAGTCTTTATGCCAGTTTAACTCTGTACTGTTATTGTCAATCAAATATTTACAAAAATAAAGAATTAACATATTTGTCCCCTAGTTTTTGAGCAATTTTTTGCATTACAAAAAATAGGATGTAAAACATTATGGATTACATTGAACTTAAAAGTCATTTGCAATTAGGTCGCTTTGTTATCAGATTAGTAATTAATATTATCCGCGATTGTTGAGAGTTTCTGTTAATTCATCACAATAGCGTGTCTTCGTTTCTATTATTTCATCCCTTAAGCGAATTATCGGGAAAATCCCTCACGTTCAAAAAAGGAAAAATCTCTGAAAAGAATCAGAAACTAGTCTACAAAGCTTCTTTTAGAACAGGTTAGTTGGATTTCTACCATTTTTTTTTATTTATCTCATCCCACTTCGACGTTGAATAAAGTATTCTTTTTGTCTTGTTGAGTTGTCTCGTTCTGAGGTCCTTGTTTTCTTTTAATCCTCCTGAAAAGATTATTTCCGAAGTCAGGTCGATAATACCGTCTCGTTAAAGTTAATCTTCATTGAAAAGAAGAGTCGTTAAGCCAATTATTTCCTAACTGTTTTAAGCATCAAGAGGTCAACGCTTTGGTGTTTAGTTCTCCGGCGGAAGAATTAAGAAAAGTTCAAAAGCACTTAATTATGTTGTTTTGTCGATGGAAATGTATTAACTAGGAAATTATATTTTAATGGAGGAAAAACAAGGGTGTTAATTTACTGTCATTTGTTGAAAAGGACATTTTTCAGGATATAAAAGCATTAAAACATTAAAAGAGTAAATGGTGTTGGAAAAAAATGTATTGGATGTTTTTTTTTAAATATGTTCTTGTCACTAGGTATATAATTTTGTTGATGGTGGCTTATTAGATATAAAGTTAAAGTAAGAAAAAAATATTATTGTTTATTATTAATCAATAAAAATATTATTCCATGTAATAAGCGCTTTCGAAACGAACCTGTATGTGAACAGTACTTATCAATCTGAGACATTGGTGAACGCAAGTTCTCTACACAATAGTTTCTCATTTGTTTCGTCAAAAGAAGATGAATTAGTAGACGACAAAAGTGAGTTATTGTTTTCACTTTTAGTTGACTACCTGTTTCCTTAGAACAATTTAATAACATTCTAGTGATTTTCCGGGTTTACTTAATTTAGTAGAAGCGAGCTAGTAATTAACCGAGAGTGAATCAAATCACACAAATCAAATTAACAATGAATTATGAAATTTTGGCTTTAAATAATTTTTAGTCCTAAAACTTATGGATAAAAGAACGAAAAACTGTACAATATGTTTATACTCCACTGGTTAATTTTCATCTTATATTTTCTTAAAAAATACGCGTTAATTTTTAAGAGAATGTTTTTTTCCTTTTGATAAAACATTTGGAAACCACAATTTTAACGAAAAAGTGTGGTTTCCAATAAACATTAATCTTTATTTGTATTTTAATACTGTATTGAAATCATGAATACAGTACTAAAATACTAATTAAGATTTTCATTTGAAAACTGTATTCATGATTTCAATACGCAACATTATAATCTAAGCTGTCATTTGAAAGTTGAAATACTAAATATTTCATCTCACGAACTTAATAAAAATAAAATGATCAAAATAATAAGTTTTTACTGCTTTTATATTCATAAGGACAAATTTTGTTTTGACTGAAATGGACGAAAAATGTGTTTTCCACTTTCTACTTTCTTGAACGGCAAGTTTAAAAAAAGCTCTCTATTTTTGTTTACCATTATGATTCAATTCAAGAAAAAGGGAGCGCAGTTCATACAAATGTTTTCTTTATTAAAGAAGAACACTCCATCTACAAACAGCGCTATGTCTTCTTTTGTTAGCTTGAAATTTCTATTTGTTCACCTATATGTTTTCAACTTCACTGTTTTTCTCACAAAAGTAAAACTTTTTTTTCTCTATTGGGTTCTCCAGCTCTTCTATTTGTTTAAGTAAAAAATGATGCATTTACCGAGTGTGCGATATAAAACCTCAAAAGTGGAATAAAACGAAATCATAAAAGTGCAGCTGTTTTATCTTTATATAACTCTATTTTTCAGGCCCATTGTCCAATAATGTAGCTGTTTTCAGCAAACATTTTCAAAAACACAAAACGCTTACGAAATCGAGGCTGAAATGTGTCTTTCAAAAGAAACAAATTCTTCACTTCTTGAATCTTTACAACGAAAAGTTTTCGCAATCTTCCAGTTCCAGTATTTGATATGTAGAATAAATTTTATATTCCTGAAAATTGAAATTTTCTGTATCTCTGGGGGATGCATATGTGTATTACATTTGATGACATAAAAAATATTTACTCGTGGAATTCTTCTTTCTTTATTTGCAACTCCAAAAGAAAATTCCAAAAACTTTTAAAAAATGTCTTTTTTTTGGAAAGCCATAGACAATGACTTTACAGTTTAGTCTGTCAAATTTTGTTTGATTTTTCTACTGAATGGTTTCTTTTCCGAGACATTGTACTCGGAAAATTGATGTTAAAAAAAAAATCTAACTGTATTCAAAACCCTATTTATAAGAAATAAAGAGGATTTATTAATTATTTTTTCAGTTACAACACATTTGCTGAATGTAATAAAATCGAAATTTAATAAAAGTCATTTTAATTATAATCAAGTTAAAATGTTTAGTTCCTTTTATTGCAATTTGTATTTGTTTTTGTTTTTTTATAAAAAACATACAGAAGCTTTGTGCAAACCACTGACCTATTTGAATAAAGATTAGTTAAAATTTAAAATTAAGGTTTGTATTTACATATTTCGCAATATTTTCAAGTGAAATTAATTCTTCCACGTTGTTTTCTTTGTGTTCTTTTTTTTTAAATTTCAATTATGAAGTTTTTTTGTGTGTGTTCCGAATGTCTACAAATGATTAGAGGAGGTTTTATTTCAACGCACTGAAACTGCATGTGTTATATCTGCTGTAATTTTCTATTATATGGACACTTTTTTGCCGATGCTATTTTTTATATGTATAATTTAATTATGCTAATATTTTGAAGCAATTTATAAAAATGTTTTTTTTTTAATCGAAAAACCTTTTTTTATTGTTAAATAGGAAATATCTTTTAATACCTAAATGTATAACATTTAGATGTCACGTCTCATGCGTTGTATATTCTTGCTTTAACTAAAATGGAACTAAACTAGCTATATAAAGCAGTAAGTTATCCTTAAGCTTAAGAGCCAAATGAGTCTTTTAAAAACATAAGTCTCTTTTATTATAAAAATTAAAATAATTTGAAAACATGAAAAAGTTTTACTTTTTCATATTGTTTATAATCTGGCGCAGTTTTTAGCTTTTGTATTCCTTTTCCTTTTTTGAAAATTAACTTTATACTTTATTGACTTTTAACAGGAAATCCACAGTACATGTATAGCATTTCTTGATCTATTTAAAAATATAAATTTGAAATAAACCCATCCGTATTTCTGAAGCAGTAAAGTATTTAATACTTTGTTTTAGATAGTATTGCATTACAAAATATTGCTCTAAGTTTTCTCGACAGCAATTTTCTAAGAAAATATTTATCTATTCCAATATTTCTGTAAAAAGTTATACAATATTCAATATGCATTTACTGTCTCTTGGCAATAATTCAAAAGTACGTATATATCCACCTCACGTTAAATTTGTCTTTTATTAACATTCAGATGAGTTCTTTATTTGCTTAAATAAATTCTTTCGAAAAAAAATAGCTTATTCAAGAGCGAATAAATTAGCCTCCTTATTTTTCTTTGTTTTGTAATTAATTCTTCTCTACTTGTCCTAATATATATTTTGATTGCATTACGAGCCTTTAGCCACTTATTTATCCACCGGATTCGCATTAATAAGGATATTTTATGTTTATATCCTTACTTCCGTAAAAGAATATCTATATTTCTATTTGTTTCACTGTCTTTATGCATCGACAAAAATATTCCAAGAGCATTTTTTTTTTTGCGAACTCATCTTTTTCTCTTGAGTAATGTTCTATCTTCTTAGAACCATGGGATGCATTCCATTCTCTGGGGGTAACCTTTTTACAGCACTTTCCCTTTCTTCGTATCCAACATAATGCCCATGCTCTTCCACTCTTCTTTTCATCTCGTCTATATGATGGCTTTGAAAAAAAAAAAAAGTTCACCTTTGTTTCTATTGTTCATTTTTCTTCTCGTGTATGCTGCGTATTCGTAAGCATCTTATTGACATGCAACTTCTTGGAAAAAGGGCTATCGTATGCTAGCTTTTCTTTTATTAAAGTAAATATCCTTGCTAAAGATCTAAACTTCAGGTGTTACATAACCCTGTTTAGGAAACGCAGAAAAGGTGGAGAGAAAAATACTCAGAAGTATAGGAATAAAATGATAGTTTTGAGGCAAAAACCGTCAATCAAAATTAGATAGTAGATGTATTACTTTTAAAAGCATGAATTTAAATAGTTCATATCTTAGTAGCTGCTTGATATAAATATAGATTAAGGAAGTTCAATTACAAACTACAGTGTGATATTTGTGATATTGACATACAATTTCAGAGATAAAAGAGCTGTTGTATGGTAGCTTTTCTTTTATTTAAGTAAATATCCTTGCGAAAGATCTTAATTTCAGGTGTTACATAACCCTGTTTAGGAAACATGGAAAAGGTGGAGAGAAAAATACTCAGATGAAGAGGAGTAAAATGATAGTTTTGAAGCATTCAAAATTAGACAGTAGATGCATTGTTTAAAAAAAAGGCTGTAATACGTTCATATTTCAGTACCTGCTGGCCATATGGACATGGAGTAAAGAAGTTCAATCAGAAGCTACAGTGGGATATTTTTTATATTGATTTTACTGTACTGTAGCATTGGTTTTAGTGCAGCATATACTGCCGTGAGCAGGTAAAAGGCAGTAACTGCAAATTTTTCATTTTTTTCATTGTTTTGCATTTTTGTCCTTTGTTGTACGTTAATTTTACTGTATAAGCTTGCTTATTTGGTTTCCGATGGACAAAAGGAGGGAAAAAAAGTCTAATTCCAAAATTTCCCTATTGTTAGCATAGAACCCAACACACATTTCTTCAAATATCTCGAAAACTCATTTCTGCAGATACTGTCGTTTACCTGCTCACGGCAGTATACTCTCGTGTATGCTGACCTTTCTTGTATTTCAGACTAGTGGTACCTGCACGGCTTTGCTCGTAGTAGAAAATTAAAAGGTCTTTTGGTTCGCCTGCACTATTTACAAATAATGTATAATGAATTTCTCGCCAATTGGCTTGTCCATTCTACGGTTCCACATTGTGATAACTTAGTAGTTTACTCGTCCATCGTATGATAATTTTGCTCGGGAAAATGTTTTTAAAATTGGAATATAAAAAGAATAAAATCGAATTTTCGAAAAATCGCTTCGAGGTGCACACCCCCATACTACAAACTAAATTTGTGCCAAATTTCATGAAAATCGGCCGAACGATCAAGGCTCTATGCGCGTCACAGAGATCCAGACATCCAGACAGAGATACTTTCAGCTTTATAATTAGTAAAGAAAATATTCTTTCGAAAAATCTGAATTTCGGGTGTTACGTAACACTGTTTAGAAAACTTTTAAAAGGAGAAAAGAAAAATACACGGAGGAGGAGGAGGAATACCTTGGCGGGCGACTTTCTTGTATTATATAATAAAATTTGTCGTAATAAAAGGGTTTCCCATAGTAAACTGACTCTTTTTATATTAATGTTTAAATTTTAAGTTTTAAACCATCATGTAGTTTTCATAAGGTGAAGGATCATCCAATAGTTCATAAACTCATGTTTAACGTTTTCAGTTGCCCATCCATTATTATGGCACTCTTCAAAATAGCTCTGAACTGTACAAAGCAAACATTATACAGCAAAGGCCGGAGAAGTCGCCTGGGCCGTTCTTTTAGCTTTTGGCTCAATCTAACACTTTCTTTTATTTTTAAATTTCTTTGTCTTTATTTTTATTGTAACTTTTTTAAAACTTTCCTTTTGCTCTTGTCACACGACAACAACAACAACTCGTGCTTTAAGGAAAAGCTCAAAAAATGTAATTCGTACTGAACATTTAAAATGTTAACTAGATCAATCAACTAAAAAGAGCTATATTTTCTCTTGAAAATAAACTCAGTTTTTTAAAATAAGTTTAATAAGAATTATTAGAAGAAAGTTGATCTAAAGTCATAAATATTAATTTCTTACATTATTTCACCCATATTTAGGATCGCAAACAACATTTTTTCCCTATTAAAAGTCGTTTATCGAAACTATCCATTTTATTCTATTTTTTTAATGTTATTTGTGGACGATTTTCACTTGCCTAATCCTTTTACACTTTCATTTTTAAAACTAAATAGAAAATTGCGATTTTTTCTCTTTTATCCTTTTGTATAAACTTTAGTATGTTATTTAATAAATTTCAAAATGTTATTGCTAAAGTTACACAAAAAATTGGTTAACACAACATTTCCTGCCTATTAACAACATTAAAAAATAAATAACTCTTTATTATAAAAAATAGACAGAACTGAATTTTTTAAAATCAAATTACTTAAAAGGCTTTACTTCCGACGAGTTCTGCAACACAAAGTTTTTTTTTTCTTTTTTTTAAATAATGTAATATGTACTTGTAAACATATGTAAGTAGTTGTAGATTCGTATGCATAACTTAGATACACATTACAAAATAAGCATTACATTTAATAATTTTAAAATCTAGGGAAAACACACAAGTTAATCAATGAGCGAGTATAAGGTGAAAACATGTTTTGCGTTACCGCACATTGAATTTATTTGTTTACATTTTTATCTGACAAAGAAGTACTCCCTTTTGTAAATACCTCAATAGTGCTGCTTTTATTCGTTTCCATGAATTATCACTATACCAAAACATCTCATTAAAGGCTTAAATGCTCATATATGTCATGTTTAATCCCAGAGTGAAAAATGTTCATCATAAGAGAAAAATATAAAATCGTTTTAGTAGATCAGTTAGTTATTATCGAGTTGTATCTGATGCTGCCAAACTATACCTGATAATTGCTTCTGTGAATTGATTGAGCCATTCTACGCTCTCGCAATTTGGAATAAACAAGTAGGATGGAATAATTGCATTTAAAGATATGTGAGAGAACTGTTTCTGCGATTCGTTTTCTTTACTTAGCTTTATAATTGATTGTTGTCTTTTTCGTTCGTTGGATGCCTATTCCGTTCTGGGAATTAGTTATTTATTTATCCCTAAAGCGTGGCGTTTTTAAAACTTCTAAAGGTTACTTTGATAACAACAAAGATAAATGTCAAATGTAACTTCCCAATCTCAATAGGTTTTTTTATTTTTAAAAAATTCATTTTAATTGATATTTGCATAGTTTGTCTGACAATTTATTTTGCTTTAGAGTAAAATATGAACGCTCTAACATGGATGTTGTTTGCCCAAAGCATCTCTGATGGAATCAATTTTAGAACGAGTTGAATTAAAGGGGTAATAGACATAGTGTCGCGTTGTTTTCTGTTAATATCGTTATATTTAATAACATCTCTCAATCTTATATTAGTCTTGTCAATAAAAATAAGTACAATGTTTTTTTCTCTCTTTGGATTTTGGAATTAGTGGTTTTGAGTTATTTTTTAATTAAAACTGTTCATGCGAAGGCTTTGAAATTCTGATCCGCCAACTTTTTGTATGACGAATGTGACGTAGCCGTTTTTGTGGGACGAAAAGACTTGCGGCATACTTAATTACCGTATCTTAAATATTGATACTCATTAAATTAAGTCCACATAGTATTTTTTGATAATGCTTGTACTGGTTGTACTTGTGTAATTCTTGTTATGAAATCATTATAATGTTTTGCGAAGGTACTATCTCAAAGCTTTAAGTTACATATCTGTTGGCGCTTTACGAACAACTACATCCAAAAAAATGACTGTCTGTCTAACTATTTGTGACCTCTTCATCGTTACGTAGGAGAAAGTTTATTTTAGTTTTTGATTGGTTGTTTTAAGTATACGTTTCGTATTACTATTTTCTTAATTTCTAGGAAGGAACTCATTGGAGCAATAATAGCTACTCTATTTCGAACATTTTAAGTGTTCTTGCTTCGGATTATAATTACGTTATCATTAAAAATAATAACTATATCTACTCACTGTCGTTTTGCTTATAACGTACCGTTTTATGCAAATACAACTCTTTATTTTTTTCTCGAAAATATGAATGAAAAGTATGATTAACTTTCAGATTTCCCTTACCAAAATCAATTTTAAATAGGTATCGCAAAGACCTTCTTTCATATGCTAAAAGAAAAGCAACCAACAATGAAATGCATATCCAGCAATAAATAGAGTTAACAAGCATTATACATAAAAATCAGGTTCTGAGAACTAAACATCTTTAAAAAGTTTCGTTTTCTCTGCTAGGTGTTTTGCAGTAACGACAGGGGTAGTTGTTCTTGAGACCGATCCGGTTTTTGAAAATCAATTCAATTGATTCCACTGACATTTTTCATATTTTAACCCTTTGTTCGCTTATTTGAGACCACCTAGCATTTTGTTTTCTCTTTATCTAACTGACACAGTGGATTAAATGTTCATCTGAAAAAAATATATCAATCTATGTGGACTCTTACAAAAACTACTGTCCATCTGGTTCTTGAAACTGGTCCGGCTTTTGAAAATCAATTTAATTTGATTCTACTAACATTTTTCATATTTTAACCCTTCGTTTGCTTGTTTGAGACCACCTAGCATTTTGTTTTCTTTTTATCTATCAGACACAGTGGATTAAATGTTCATCTGAAAAAAATATATCAATCTATGTGGACTCTTATGAAAACCACTGTCCATCTGGTTGTTCTTGAAACCTGTCTGGTTTTTGAAAATCAATTTAATTTGATTCTACCGACATTCTTCATATTTTCCCTTTCTTTGCTTATTTGAGACCACCTAGCATTTTGTTTTCTCTTTATCTAACTGACACAGTGGATTGAATGTTCATCTGAAAAAAATATATCAATCTATGTGAACTCTTACGAAAACCACTGTTCATCTGGTTGTTCTTGAAACCGGTCCGGTTTTTGAAAACCAATTTAATTTGATTCTACTAACATTTTTCATATTTTAACCCTTTGTTTGCTACAGAAAATATAACATTATTTTAATCTCTATTGCGATATATTCCAATTAAATTGTTGCAGTATTTGCCCAATCTAGTATATCCAGTTGTATTAGCCAACGGGTTTTGCATGGTACACATGAAATCATAAACTCCGTGAGCTTATTATAACAATGCAGTCGCTGTAACGTTTTGGGACTAGTAATATATTTGATGACGATTCATCCTTTCTTTCCTCAGGCAAAATGCGTTTGTTCTAATGGCCCCCCTAGTAAATCATAACATAAACCATGTCCGCTTAACTTAAACAATCGTTGATTTAAGTTATAATTTAAAGCGAAATTCATATTAGTTTACTTCCATTATTTCGTTATACGAATGTGTAAAATCTGAATATAACTTCGAAGATACATATTTGTAAAGTACTTGGAACATTATTTAATGTAAAATATCAATAGGTTTAAAGTTTTGAAAATGCATCAGGGTTTCGATAGGCTTGTATTTGGGGAGTCAGAACGCAATTGTTGACAGAACAGCTTGCTGTACGTCACCAAAATATTTTATACTTTAGATGGATTTCAAAATACATCTGTCAGTTTTATCACGTGTACCAACTCGGGGGGGGGGGGGGGGAGGGCATGGAACCGGCTGCGCCTTTAAAATTTTAGGAGGATATTCCTTTGAGGGTTTTTTGAGTTTTAAATTTGTCAAGGCTATTAATGATACTTTTAAGATTTTTCTTTCCAAAAAATGATGTCATCGATAGAAATATGTTGATAATTTTTGTAAATACTGCATATGTCATTTGCGCCCTTCCTTCATTTGTTTACCATTTAGCTTTTGTTTGGCAATTTTTTAAAAAGAAGTTTGATTGCACCTATTTAGCATTTGCGTAAATATTTTCCTATTATTTTTCCTTTTTTCAGAAAAAGCTGTTATGTTTAATATTTTTAAATACAACTCCTTTGATTATATAAGAACTGTAGCATAAATACAATTCAACGATACTTAATTTATCACACAACGTTTTGGCTTAATAGAAATAAATTTCTAATGAAAAAATATGTGCCTCAATTTTTTAAAGAGTGATCTTGGTTGAAGATACCGGTTGAGAACAGACAATTTTTTACTCGGGTAAGTACTTCTTAATGAATTTTGCCAAATGAAAACGCATAATTATTTTTGTTTTCAAAATCCTAAAATTATATTTCATGATATTTCATTAATACCGAACGAACCAATCAATTCTCGTTTTATCTCTACTGGTTCCACGAAAGCAACCGTGTTCTGCAAGCTACCAAAAGGCGTCAATTTTACCGATATCCTTATGAAGATTTACGAGATATTCACCGTTCAATTGCTGCGCCCGTCTTTGATTAATAGTGATAAGTGGTCTTCGATTTCGCTGTCATAAATCATTGCAGAAAGTCTAATATTACATTAAATCCGCCATCTGACTTTCCTCTCATCTTGCATAGAGAGTGGCCGACGATGTAGATATTTCATTAGATTCGAATGTTCCACAAAGCATTCTAATTATGATGTTCGATATTCGCTCAAAACAGATCCCTTTGTACGTGAAATCTGAGCGTGTTATTACGATTGTTACCGTTTCGAGTTGCAAACGATCGCTGATAAACAAGGAATTAAGTTGGAATTGATACAGGAAATTCCTTTATAGGATTGAAGTGCTTAAAATTGGAATAGAATGCACGGCTAATGGCCTGAGATTTTCAGAGAGTTTGCACTTAATTTGTAAAGAGCCAAATGTCGCCGTTCTTTTTCACTTTCTTTTTCAGAAAAGTGAAATTAGGTTAATTTTTAATTAAACAAGTTTGATGTTATCAGCAAAACTAAAAATGTTGTTTATAGGAATGTTTATTTCTTTGTTGTTAGATGACCAAGGATTCTTTAAACGTTTGCGCAAAACATTACTTACGAGCTTCAACTTAAACTGAAAACCCTGTATCTAAATATTTACACTGGTAGAGATATTTGCATTGGGTTCCTGCAAAACCTTTTACCGCATTATTTTCAAAATCAATCTCTTAAATCTAAGCTAACTTTTTTCTAAGGAGCCGTCCACAAATGGTGTCACAGGTATTTTCATTCCCCCCCCCTCATCTGTCACAAAGTGTCACCTTTCACACTACCTCCCCCCTTTGTCACGTCACGCTATTCTTTAAAAACATATTCCTTTAAAAATGTATGGTGTCACACTTCTTGTTACTTTTCCCCTTGTCACAAATTGTAACAATTTCACGAATCCCCTCCCCCTTAAAGTGCGACATCATTTGTAAACAGCTCCTAAGAGCTCAGTTTTTTTGCACTGTGCTACGCTCGATGCATTTTGACGCTACTGTTGGGACTTTTGAAATAAATATAAAAGCTCTCTGTACCTTACTCTTAAAACGGCATTTTTTAAAACTGGTAATCTACAAATGTGAAAAGTTTTTATTTATTTATTTATTTATTTATTTTTATTTATTTTAATTTTTTAACGTCAGTTATACTTAAATGTACGATGCGACATTAAAAAAAATATCAATTTTTGACGTGGATACTTGCCTATGTTAAGGATAAGCTTTTTATTACAGTGAATGAATTTATTTATGAATATAAACTTACTGTATTATACTTACGGTTTAATATTTTTTTATTAAGGACATTACGTCTATAAGGTACGTCCGTTCGGGGTACGTAACGTACGTCCGTACATCCGCACATTTTCAATATGTTTCCATACATTTATCCGCACACGAAGTTTCAAATCCACATTCGATCAAACATTGCGTCTATCGCATTGTATCGGTAGCCGCATTAGGTGTTTTTCCTTTTCAAAGCTATGATTCTAATTAACATTCTAATTGCCAAAAGACAAAGAAAAATAAAAAACCAAAAATTTACACCCAATGTTATCTTTTCAGTATGTTTATAGGGTGCAGAAAATAAATGAATTCTAAGTTTTAGACTGTTTTAAGAAATAGTCCACTAACTACTGTCTTAAACTTTTGCATATCAATGGCTATTGCGATGTTTTCTTTAAAGAAGCAATACATGAAGCATCTACAGATAATGGATCTAATAAAAGCTTTGATCAAAGTTTCTTGCTCAAAAAGTACATTTTTCTCCCTGAAATTTTCGATCATAAAGCACATGAAAATATAGTAACACAACCTGAGTGTACGTCAAATTTGAAGCAACAATTCAAGGATTAAACACATTTTACTTTTTATTACATACATGCAAACAATGACACATTTAAAAATTAAAACAGTTTTGTAAATCAAGCTATAAAACACTGAATCACAGGATAACAACTGCATTATGTATGTTTCCTCAAGCCTAAAGCAAACTGGAAAATCTTAGAACCAACCTTAAATGTACAGATTTTGAGGCTCAGCGCTAATCGATTTTTCTGTGTGGCTGCAACCACGTACAAACAATATACAAAGCTACAACTGGAGACTTATTAACGATTAAAAATACCACAAGAGTATACCTGAAATAAAAATAAAGTCAATGCACAAGATTAATCACCGTTGGTTCTGCTGATGAGTAACTGGGGATTGCTGAAACTCTTATAAGTCTCAACTGGTAAAAGTTGCATTACCCCTAAAAAAAGTTCTTTACACGTGTTTACTTAGCAGTTTCTTTATCTAATTTAGAAATGTATGGTTAAAGAAAGAAAATATTTTCCCCATGCTTTGATTTTCGGTTAGTATTTTAAGAAATGATCAAAAGCCGTAGTTTTCCGAAAATATACTACTCTATTAAAATTAAGTAAATTGTATCTCGTATAACACGGTCAATTCGTCGTTCCGTGAGTATCGAAACAGTGTTACACGAGACCTTTTTAAAACTAACTTTTAACTTATTTTTTACACTAATTAATCATGCAGATAGTAAAAATCATGTCAATATGTATCGCTTTGAATCGAAACCGTGTTTCGTGCTATATCAAAAACGTTTTATACGAGACTAAGAAATAATGTAAATCAACGGATGTGTACCTACCGTGTTATATCGAAACCAACTTTCATAAAAGCAAAGTAAACACGTATTAGAGTATCAAATATTAACACAGTGTATTAAAAAATGAAATTCTATCTGTTTTAAGGATAACATTCGTGTTATATCCAAACCATGAAGTATTAAAAATTTAAGTTTCGTAGCTTGTAATATCCAAACCGTGTTGTATAAGAACCGTGTAATACGACCTGACATTACCTGTAAACCTAAATTAAAACTAGAACGCATTTTTAGAATGGAAAGAGCATTCATATTTTATACAAAAGCTTCAAAATTTTGCTTTATGTCTTACTATATTTAAAAAAAAGTAAACCCCAAAAGGGCAGAAAACATGTGCCATCTGCTGACAATATCTAAAAATTAAAAACAAGATGCTGGTTTAAAACTCCTATTGTACTCTTTGTCCCCAAATATGTCATGCCTCACTTTACGACAGGAAAGTCTGGTGGAAGCTCTGATATATCTTTGTGGAAAATTGCTATTACCATTATAATGTATCTTTCATCGGATCCTATTTGAGTAGCTGCGTAAACCAGGGATGGCCAAGAATTATTGATGTTTTATGTATGTTCCTTAGCAGACATCATCTTTATTTGTTGATGCCATTCTGCTAGCTTAAGATGCTTAGTGATGTCTTGGTTGCGCTCGTCTTCTAGGAATGTATGGGGAGTGTAATATCTTCTATGATTCCTTCTGTGGCTTAGAGCAGAAGAATATTTAGTTGTCTGTGTATGTCCTTATAAATATGAAATATGTCTGAGATCATAAAATTTTTCTTTATTATTTATTCGTTTGTTTGTATGTATGAGGGCCATTCCCCGAAAAAGTCAACACTTTGTTCCGTATATGACGATTCATTTACTTCATTGAAAAGAAATAATTTAAAGGGTAGTGAGGCAAATTTTTTTGCTTAAGAAATAACACATATGTTTGTAATTTATTAAGCAGAAAAAATGTGTTCAATTATATGTTAAATTATTATTTTCAATGAAATATTTGAGGCGTCACGTGCGAGACAAAATGACCATTTTCTGTGGAATGGCACATGACTTTTAAGTCAACTTTACTGAAAATTGATGTTCGTACTTAGGACTTTATTTAGATGAAATAATTTTAAAATGAAATTATAACTAGCACTTTACATTAACTTCTAATGATACGCAATGTCTTTCAAAGAAATGCATATGCATATTTTTCGCAAAACAGATTATTTTAATAGAAAACAGTTTTGCAGTTTTAATTTGTCAGTCTACACTGGAATTTCCCTTATTTTAAGCATTTGAGAAACCTTTCTTAGTATTGCCAAATACCTCTCGTAAAAGAAAAGAAATACTTTATTAATATTAAAATTAATACAATTTTTTTTTAATTATGTTTTTTCGAATCATAGAAATAATGGAAAATAAAAATAAAACACACCAAAAAACAATCATAAAATAAATAAGACATTATTCATTTTATTTATTAATAGGGAAGCAAAAAGTGATCATATTTTTAAAATATTTCGTTAAAAATTAGTTTCTAGGTTGATTTTCATCTAAGATATGGTATCTTAATCCAAGAGCACGTTTATTTTTATTTATTTTTGACTAAATGCCTACAGATGCTGAAAAGAAGCCTCATTTTTTACTTAACTTTTTTTTTTTTTTGTGTGTTGCTTCTAAGTTAGGTAAGCCTTTGATATACCATTCTCTTAAACAAAAGAAATCATGTCAGAAAACAAATGGATGATATGGTGTGTTTTTATAAGATTTCCCTAATACTTTAAAATTTGGTTTTACTAATTTTCTAATATTGTCTTGTGGTGCAAATAACTCAGATACAATCTTTCTTAGAGAATCCCATATTAAAAAAAAAAGTGACTTACGTTGGAAAACAAATATATGGCATGTGATTTGAAAAAACATTTCCATTTTCTGATTTACTGAATCACGCACCGCACTTTTTTAAAAAACTGAAACAAACAGATTAACACTTAATATATAACAACTTTGAGTGCGTAAGTGTATAGTGCTATTATTAATGGTCACTTTCCGCTTCAACAAATTGTTTCTCCGAGGGAATAAAGTCTTATTCACCGTCTCAACCCGACATAAGAGCATTTCTATGTTAAATTGCTGAATGAATCCAAGATTAACGTTATAAATGAACTTCTGTATGGTCAAAGTGTTCGGGGCTGTCACCAACGTCGAGAAGGCAATATGCTTTCCGTCTAATTCTGTGCGGAAAATCGGTTAAGTTGTGATGATCCACTGATAGATGGTTGAGATTAAAACTTCCCCTATCGTTCCAACTTTGTTATTTAGAACGTGATCAAGACAAATCGAATAGATTTCAGAAATTTATGATTTGGACTTGGGTTTAGAACAGATGTGAGTTATTAGGAAATGCACTGAAATGATGTAAAATGATGTTCTTAGCAATGGAAATACTTGCTGTTTTTCGAAATGCTGAATACTGCTTTGAAATTTTTGAACTAAATGTATGTGCTCTTTGTAGCTTTTTGAGGTGAATGGGATACATTTAATCGTTATGATTGACTACAAAATTTTATTAAATAACATGCAATGTACTTTAATACCTAATAATAAGTACACTTTAATACTGAAATGTCAACTTACGTTAACAGAAATGGGCGCGGTCATAAAATATTAACTATCAAAATGCCTATGAAGTGAATAGTGGCGTATATTGGAAAGTAAACTTTATCAATAATTGATTGACAAACCGTTCTTTGCTTGGTTTTGCTTTAAATACTTCCAATCTATGATATATTTTTCCTTTAATGACAATGCTGACGATCCGGGTTACTTATTGTTTATTAATGGCTTTCCAATGTGCGCTACTATCCACTTCACTGTCTTATGTAGAAAAAAATGAAGTGAAAATGTCGTAGCTACTTCACTTAAAAAAAAAAAAAAAAAATCAGGAATTTTTATGCGTAATGTGATTAAATCTTTTAATAGTTGATTTTTCTTGGAACTGTTTTTGTTAAGTTCTGAAGAAAAAAAATACTTTTTGGGAAGATGACATTGAATATCTTTAAAGATTTTTATTTGCATTACAAGAATAGTATTTTAATCTCCATGATTCACACAAAGAAAGACAGTGAGCAACGTGCTACTCAGATGAGCGTTCTGTTCATTTCCACTTATTGCCAGATTCAGAGTTGCTTCTGCTGCGGGAAAATACGGCGGTTTGACAGTAGCGCCACACGTATAAATGTGTAATTAAAATGCATAGCATTTCTTTAAAGTCCGTTAAGATAATGTAAAACCTACCTTTCTTACGAAAAGATTAGTTTTTATGACAGCAGTAACGATCATACACGCAAAAAGAAAATTCACAACGAATTTTCGCCCACACAAATTAATTAAATCTTGCAATAAATAGGAGTATATATTTTATTCACGTTTTGTCCCTTTTAACCCAGAAAAAAGATGACTGACATATTCAAAAACTTGTACTGCTTCAGCTTTACATTTATGAGGAAAAATCACCCCCACACATCACCTGCAATATTTTAAAAACGTCTCTTTTTAATTATACGTTTTACTTTGCCTACGAATCTCTTTCATACACTTAATGCAAATAGCACACCTCCTTGCCATTTAACTGAGATAAATTAAAACAAAATGGAATATGAAAGATAAGACAACCACATCGTCTCAGAATCTCTCATTTCTTTTTTCTTTTCAACAAAAAAACTTTTGACGAAAGATTGGAGCTCACCAGACTGGAGCCAGAAAATTAACACCTGTTTTTCACGGGATTCCAGCAAAGCCCCTACGCCCACATATAGATAGCAATAAAGTTATCGTTTCCTCAGAACAGCCTCGTAAATCTCGATTAGGTGCAAAGATTACTTAGACGACGAAATGTGAGCATTTATTTTTCGGAGTTAAAGGTCAATTGATGTTGAGTTATAGTTAGAAATACCATTTCTTGCTCTACAATCCATTATTCTTTACCATTTCACGTTTGCTCCTATTGTAATTCATTGTTGGGTTTTAATTTTCTGAATTTTTAATAATCAATTTTATAAAGATTTAAAGTCATAAATATATATTTTTTATTTAACAAATATTGCTGTATTCCATCGCCTCTTATTTTGAATTTTCTTCTATTCTGAACAACAATTTTGGTTGTGATTGTTAGTTTCATGTTCTGTTTCAAGAGATAATTGTTTTATTTTAATATCACGTATTATCTATGCATGTTGAGAGTGCACATACAATTTGGACACACATTACAAGGGTTGTTTTTGATAACAGTGTTCACCTCTTTTTGATAAAGTAAATAGAAAAAATAGTTTTATGCCATCTTCAGAGCGTTTTACCCCATTATCCTAGAATTTTTGGGGTCAGAAAAATATTTACTGTCTGTAGTAGACAATCCAGAATCTTTAACTGATCTCTTTATTTTTAAATCTAATTAAAAAACACTATAAGTAGGTTTATTTAATTATCTAGACATGACTTTTTCAGTCAAAAAATTTGTTTTTTTTTTTGGAAATTCTGTCTCAGGGGTTGGTGTCCCCATTTGTTCACATTCCCCACCTACGGCGGAAAAAAAAAACGTGTTTACGAGTGAAAAAATTAATTTGAATTTTTTAGAATAGTGTGATTGAATACCTCATGGGAAATGAAGAAAAAATGTTTGCTCTTTTGGCGCTTATTAAAAATTTTAATGTCTGAAAAAAATTCCTATTTTTGATTTAAAAAAAAAAAAAAATCAAAATTTGATGATTTGAACAAGAAATTGAGCCAACAAAAAAAGTGTTTTTGCTGTTCCGCCACCTAACGCTGTACATTGATCTTAAAAGAAAAGGATTCAAGCGATTTTGATTCAAAAAATTCGGAAAAACAGGGAGAAAAAAAATCATAATTTGCTGTTTTCACAATGCAACCACCGCCTTCCAAAGCGTTAAATAATCAAAACTTGTATTTATTCATGCAATGTTACTTTATATATACTTCCTTATTACACTTTGTACAAAAATTTATGCCATAAAAGTAACCAAGTCGTTTCGCAATAGAGTTTTCATGTTTTATAGTAACTATGAATAATAGTCAATCTCAGTTCACATAAAGAAAAATCCAATTAGTGCTGCAACTTGTGATTATATTTTCCAAATTTCTAGAAATCTCTCTGGAACTATAATATCCTTTATAAAGAGAAAATGATTCAAAATGCATGCCTTTTGAAGATTCTGAAGTCTCAGAATAGTTTTAGGTTAATGAGTAATTAGTTCATTTATTTTTCCTTTGTAAACTGCTGAGAGATAATTGCAGAGAGATATTGAATACTCAGTTACATAGGTTAGGGTTATAATGGTTTTAAAATTTATTTTGATTTCGTGAACAATTTTAATTGAGTTAGCTTATTCAGGAAATTTTTTTGTAGTTTGCGTATTTTTAATGAAGGATGTTACACATAATTTATTCGTTACGTTGTTACATATAGTGTAAGTTTTTAATTTCGGAATTGTAAAACAATTGTGTCGATCTATTTTTAATTATTATTTTTAAAATTCTTGAAAAAAAGGTTTATATTAATTAAGTAAAATCTTACATTAAAATAGTTTTTCTACAGCATTACATTCTTGTAAGACAGAAGACACACATATTTTAATAGTAACAATAACTTACTATTAAACATCTATTATTTGCCAAGCGTTTGTCAAAATGCTTAGTTTGATTTTTTTATTTCTGTTCATTTTTGATTTGTTTCGTTTTGAAGAATCAAATATTAATGAGGATTTTTTTCTTTAATTGAGAAGAGTAGTTTGAAAACACGTTGAGCAATACTTCGGTATGTTAAAATTATTTTTCGGCAAAAATCAGACCCACATATTACTTCAAATACATGAAATAAACTTCATTTTTTAAATAATATTCCGTGTGGAGTATTTTTTTTCAGTTATTAATTTATTCTTTTAATAATGATGCTTTTCACTTAATTTACGAAATCACTAAATTTACATGTTTTTGAAATGCTCATTTTTCCATTAAAAATAAATTGCTATTGAACATCTATCATCATACCCAGCTTTAGTAAAAACTACTCGCTTAAATTATTTATTTTTCCTCTTGTTCTCATTGTGTTTTCACAATGAATGTAATCATTGCGATTTCAAATGCTATTGATCACTTGTCTTTCATTTAATGGGAGAAATGTAATTAAAGTTTTTTTGTTAGGTACTCGTAACCGATATGAACACATTGATCGGTGCTTCAGGAGATCACATTTATTTGTCGAAAAGTGTTGGTTTTTTAAAAAGCTGACTTACACTTTCTTTCCGAACCATATTCCTTGCAGAATAAAATTTAGTTATAGTCATAGATTCTCTCAGTAGCAAGTGGCAAAAATTTAATTAGTATTGGCTCCATAATTGGAAACATTTTCCAGGAATTCCAATATTGCCCTCGGGTGAGCGGGAAACTGATATTCTCTGACACGAGAATAAAACATTCTTCAACCGAGTATGTTCGAGAATAAATCGTTAATGTATCTTGACGAAGTGTGTGGTATGTCGTTAAATTGTTTGTGATGAAATTAAAGTAATACGGGTCATCATTATTGCGTAAAAGTGTGCACGGTAAAAGTACTTAATAAATAGCTTTCTTCGAGAGGGACTCCAAAATATATATCGAATAATTTGCTTTAAAGCATTTTTCCAAATGTTATCAAATGATAGGATAATGAGTTCTTCACATTCGACTTATTTAAATTAATTAGTTTAATTATACTTGGACTTTGTCACATAATATGAACGCGGAATATTAAATGCTTGAGAAAAAAATTGTTTTGCCTTTACGCGGAATTTAGGTAAAACCGCTATTAGTTGATACTGAATTAGTCTGACGATTGTAAAGAAAAAATATATTGACGAGAGAAATTATCTACTTGAACAAGATTTTTTTTTTATTTATTTATTTTTTTTTTTTTTATTTGCATCGCTGGCCTTTTAGCTTATTTCTAAGGGACTGCTCATAAATACAGTCAAACATTTTAAAATTAAAATTGATCCTATGCTCTTCTTTTTCAAAGTGTTACACTTCACCTTATCCTATCTCCTCCAATGTCATATGTCCTACTTCTTTTCGTGCCCATATTGTCATAAAAACGGTATGATATCACTCTTCTTGTTACTCCCTCCTATTTTTCTTGTCACAAACTCCCAGTTGAACGAACCCTTGTAAATGCGTAACATCATTTGTGGGCCATCCCTAAATAATAAACCACATTTAACCCTTAATATTATACTTAGCTGCGCAGCTTTTTCTTTAACTATTAGTGAAGTGTGAACTGTTGTGTAAATCCTTCTTAAGATTACAAACATTAAAAAGAATATCTTTATCAACGGGTTAGACGAAAACTTCACATTGCAAGAAATTTGAGTGAAACGAAAAGATAAATTTCGAAGCATTTTTGGAAAAACAGTGAATTGAAAAATAACCAATGGTCTACGTAAGCCAGACACATTGAAACAATTAGTTGAGAAAAAACAAATTGTATTGTATATTAAAGAATAAGGGCATACAAAAATCATCAAAAAGTAAATAATAATGGTAGATATTTCGGTCTTAACTTGTTTGCTTTAACGTCCACTAATATATGTTTTGTAATTCGCTGTTTTATTATTTTATCTTGTACCAAACATTACGGGAAGGAGTTCGGAAGGAGTTCGGGTATATTTGTCCCGAATGTGGAGTCTGAAAAGCGTAACAAATTGTAAAATATATCTGTTTTGTAGTATACTTGTTTCTTTAACAAAAGTACGTGCAAATACCCTTTTTTATCGTTCATTTGTACCAAAAAACACTTTCATATAAAAGTGCCAATGATTCGATAATTTTTAGATTTTATTATATATTTTTTTCTAAACAGAAATCGTTTTTCAACCAGAAATAAATACCGCTAAAAGTGCATATTGTTTAATGAAAGTCAAAGATTGAATTTCAATCATAGATATAACTGTATAGCTGTAAATGAGAAATGCAACTGATTTCCCTACCTTTCGTTTTTCTTTTTTAAAAATACATAAAGACAGTCGGTTTTTAATTTTTAAATCTCACAAAGATGTTATAACCGGGAAATAACTGCAGATAAAATATGGAAGCATTAGATGTAATGAATGGAAGGAATTCCATAATACATAAGCAAATAAAGCATGTCTACGTGTTTTCTTTTTTTCCGTTTATTTTATTTTTTGAATAAATATTTAAATTTGTAATAAATTTTAAAAAAAATACATGATATCTCCTTTTTTCATGACAAAAAGTGTTACATCATATTCTTTTAAAAATCCTGAATAAAGAAAAATTAAAATTGAATTGAATAATCAAATTAAAATTATTTTTACAAAATACAAACTAAATTATATGTAGTTTAGCTTATAAAACAATTTCATATCATCTGGAGTTTTATTTATTATATGTTTTCTTATTCTGAGCAAGAATTCATCATTAAAAAATTATATTAGCAAAGTATAAATTAATATAACCTCAGAGATTTTAATCCCTGCCCAAGATCAACTGTGTCTTCATACAAGACTTAATTTAAAAACTTGAATTTAATTCGTACTGTTTAGCTAAACATTCAATCAATCCAGATTATATCGGCTGTGATTATATTCCAGTGTGTTGAAATATTATTGCTTAAGCACTCGGTTTACCAATGAAGTTCGTTCAGAATTCTATTAACAGTTGCAATTCAATTTTGGACGGAAAATTTTGTTAGGCGCTATTCATGGATTAAGTTATTTAAGTGCTTTAAGGTGCTTGTATCGGTTTATTTTTTTAACTCCTAAAAGGAACATATTGTGTCTTGATTACTCAACGGATTCGGGTTCAGGCCTCGAGGAAATTAGCACTTAATTACTGTTCCTGGAATTTAATCACGAAAAGTACAAACGGTTCGACTCAATAATTATAACTGACGAGCCAATTTCGGTATTTTGGGAGATTGCAATTTGATAGATTTTTACCCATGAAGCATTTTGTAAAACCAAAGCGAGTTTTATTCTTAAGGGCCTCAATGACTAACAAGTCTGGTATATTTTCAAGTTTTTATCAATCGAATTTTTAGAAACTTTATTGTTTTTTTTTTTCGGAATGTAATTAAATCTATAATTCTTTTTGGTTTTTCTTTTTACATAAAACTTTGGTTAAACCATCTTCAGATGGAATAATAAGAACTTGGTCATGTTATAACGCAACAATAAACATTTTTTAATAATCATACGTTTTTAAATGATCATAAACTTGTTAAAGTTTATTACATTTCATTCATGTATCATAAATTGTATTTTAAATGTACTAATTAATAAAACAAAAAACGACTTGTAATATCCGTGCTAAAACTTCATTGCATTTTTATTTTTCCTTTTGTTCTTAAAAAAAAATAAACCAAAAATGGAGGAAGATATTACAGGCAAAAGTATTTACCTAATGTTCATTTTCCATTTGTCTAAAACTGCGAAAGAAATTAAATTAAAGTCGATTGCCCTATACATGACTTGTTTTCACAATTGTGAATTTTAAAACAGAGCGTGTCTGAAAAAGTGACTTTAGCAAATGGTTTGTTTTGGAACGCATAGAAAAGTAACCAAAACAAATCCTTTTTTTTCCCTTGTTTTAGCACAATGCAAACTTTGCCATACAATGTACTTTTACTTTATTTTAAACTGACTGATAAAAATAATCCTCGCATTTATTTTTTACCTGAAAAGAACTAAACTCCAACTGAAGCGTTAAATAGCAATCTATATTCTTTTTTCCATTCAAGTGAACTTTCAGACGCAAAAAGAAGAATCTGTTCAATAGGTCATCGAAATACAATCCCAAAAAGAACAAAGCCACTACCTTTGAAAGCTGACATTAGTAGATGATAAGGTGGCAACGATCAAGAAAGAGAGAGGTAAAAAGAACAAAGGTAGAACAGAAAAAAAGTTTTCGTAACTTTAACTCCCACTGCCTAGCTGCAAAATGACTGCCATCCTAACGGTGCCATTTGCCAAAAGAGTACGTTAAAGGCTGAGTTTGAGGAACAGACCAAAAGACTAGACTAACCATTACAGAGACATGAAAAACGATGAGAAAACTGTATACTAGGAAGATTGGAGTAAATTAAAGGAGGGTTTCGACCACTCCAAGTTTCTTTTAATGCTTTTTGTGAAAATTGACTGAGTTTGGTTGGTAATTTGGTCGCACTTAGTGAAGTTTTTTGACTTCTTTGCTGTCCTTACTTGGGTTTAGTATGTAATTGGCTTACGTGGCACCAGTTCCTTAGTGGCTGAAATTTTCTTACTTTATTCAAAGGAATGTCTAGAAAACTACAAGTAAATACTATACAATTATGGAAACTTTTCAAGTTTTTTCATGTTTTTATTAAGTCTCGTTTGCAGCTATTTAGGTAAATACGGAATATCATATTATAACTTTATTTTTTTAATTTTGTAGTTCCATAAAAAAATCTTTTCTTGATTTAAACTGTTTTTTGCAAAAGAATGTTTTTTTAATTAAAATATGTAAAATGTGTGCATAGTTGTAGAGATTATAGACTTGTTACTTTTGTATTAATTTATTAACTTCACTAAATACAAAATACATAAATATCGTGTAATTAATAAGGTAACTCACAGCTACCCAATTTTGGAACGTAATCGTAATAGTAATAATATTTAGTTTATGTTGCCAGATTTGCTCAATAAAAATTACAGACTAAACTGAGTGGAGCTTAACTTCAATGGAGTGACAATATATGAAAAAGAATTAAGTTTTAAGTATAGTTACAACATAATGTTGTCATTTTAAGGAGTTTTGAAAGAAGTAGAATATTTTCCTTAATTTTTCTGTTGCTTCTTTCGGTGTGTATTTGCAAATAAAATATTATTTATATTTTCTTGCATATTTTCAGTTCAAAAAATTTATTTAAGAATTTTAACTAATAAAAACATTCCTTAGACATTTTCTCATTAATTTGGTCTTGCTTATCATTGTAAACTTAAAGACGTAACTGTCAACGTATCTCTACACTCAATGTAAACTTATTAGTATTTTCCAGAGAGATATTAAACTTTGTATTCTTAGGGGTATTGCCAATATATCCCGGTCATGTATCAAACACTAATAGAAATAAACGATCCTGCTTTATAAACGATATATCGAAACACTTACATCCTAAACCTTCCAATCTTTGAGCCAGATCTCGTTCTTGAATTGAACGATAAAACTAGAAATGATGCATCGGAAGATCACAGTTAGGAACATGTGTAAAGTTTCTAATTCCAGTAGTTAATCCTAGAGATCGGAACAAATCCTTTCCGTTTTGCTAACGGAAGCGGGGTTTAGGTACCGAGTTGAATATGGCACAATTATGAATGTTCCGATTTGGTATGTGGATGAAGTAGGGTATGTGAAACCAAATGAGTCATGGAACTAAAATTAATGTTTAAGCCCTTATCGTTCAGCTGATATAACTCATAGTCTGTTGGAGTCGTTTTTTTCGTCATATTTCTTCAGGTTATTTGGGAACAAGTCTTTGCTGGCAGTAAAAGTAAATATAAACTTTACTTTTGTAAAATCATCTAATGCTAACTAAAGCTAAGGCTTAACTAAATAGCATGGAATAACTTGCACATTTACGTTATAGCGACCTAATATTATGGTTACTGATTACATTTGGAATTATGGATCTTCACTTTTACCCATCATACGGACGGGATAGAATGATAATGGCATACGTTTAAAAAAATTACAATTTGTGCTAGACATAGAATTGGATGCCCCCTTTAATTCCTCTGTAAAAAATATAGAGAAAGTTGCCCACTAACCGTTCTAGTACGAAAAGTATCTTCCTCACTAACAAGAATATTTGCATAGATTTGACTTTATATTAGTAAGCCTATTGTAAATGTTAAAATGACAGTTATGTAATTCACTTGGAGATACTTTGAAACAAATTACAAGTAAATCTTTTTAAAAGTTAATGCATAATAAAAACAGAACCTTTGTTTATATGACACCTATAACACTTTCTAGTAAAAATAACATGTACGTAGTCCTGATGTTTTGACAGACATTTTTACAAATCATCTAATTACTTGAAACAGTTATAATCCGACATATGTTCCCATTCTGCCGTTCGGGTCAGCGTTCGTCGTCAATTTGAAAAATCAAACCTTACCCATTTCAATTTCATTGTTTTTCCACGTGCCGATCTGTCGCAGCTTGGTGAAGAACTCCAACTTCCGGTGCTGCTCAGAAAGTCTGCCATATCTACAAACACTTAGATAATAGTAATTAAAGATAATAGTAATTATAACTAAAATTAGAAAACGCATTAAGTGCCAAAAAAAAAAAAATCCCATCAAAATGAAGTAAATGCCTAGTGAATCACTGTAGTAAACAATTTATGTGCATATCCCCCTAAAAGTAGTTAAAATAACGATGTTAGAACTCTGAAGTGGAGCAAGAGCTAGCGCCCGCGAGATGAAGCGCAGTAAATGCCGTTGAAGTTTATTGAAGGTTTATTCAGTAAATTACTGCCCATTATCCAGGACTAAAGCAGAAATACATGGAATATACCAGTTTGTTTCGCACTCTTGGCTTCCTTAAGAGGTTTTCCATCTCCAGCTCAGTCACTTTCCTATGCCGGGCTGATGAGTGCTAATAAGCACGAAACTGCAGTCCTCGGCTGGAAATGACTGAGCTGGCGGTGTATTCCATGTATTTATTGAAGGTTGCTTACCTCTTTTCGTTTAATACAAATTATAATGCAAAAAAAAAAAAAAAGGAAAACGCAGTACCACAATCTACCTGGAATCTTATTCTTGATGCCATGTAACTTTTTTATTTTGCCACTAATGCGTTTTCCACTTTCAGTCTACAATTTTATATCTCGTGTCCGAAAATGATTAACTTAATTGAAAATAAATGAGACTATAAGACAATAAACTATGGTTCCTTAATTTTCTTTAAATAAAAAAATACTCTGCTATAATTACGCAAATATACTTAATTAAAACTAAATAACGTGCAATATTTAGGGCATTGATATTGAAGAAATCGATTTTGTTTGAAGGAATCGATCTTTATCCTTTATTTATACAAACCCATTACGCCGTTTATACCTCTGCTGATCGTAAATTAATAGCAAAATCAAATCTTACTCAATACGACTGCGTTGTCTTTCCTCATACCAGTCTGTCGCAGCTTTATGAAAAACTCCAAGTCCCGATGTTGTTCCGAAAATATGCCACCTCAGCAAAAACAGAGGTAACGGTCATGATATATCTTGTGTCCAACAATGATTAGCTTGGACCTCAGAATCCGGCAGCAAGAAAAGGAATATTGATGTTTTATATATTGCCATCAACAGACGTCCACCTTATTTGGCCGTACTCACGCGTCGCTGCTTCCAGAGCTTAGGTAACTCGCTCAGGGCTTAGTTGCGATTCTTTGTCCGGCAGTCTATTGATGGGGTTATATTAAGAAGGGATCTTTGTTTTGCTCTTCTAGCTACGGGTTATTTATTCCCCCAGAAACAGATTTCGCCGAGATTTTCGCGGTAGATTTGTTTTGCATTCAAAGTATATTGTTGGCCGCTGCTCGTATTTATGCCGTTGCTGGAATTTTTGTGTGTTTTGAAAATATGTTTGGGAAGTAAGGTGAAAACTCGTTTGTTCGAATCTTCGATTAATCGGGGTCGAATTTGTTTTTCTTTTAGTCTTGTACTCACATAGATAATATTTTTGGTTGCAAAATCGTAATTATAAGAACGCCAAACATTCGTCCATTTTGTTATCTATTGATGATGAAGTGTTTTTGTGCTCCAATCAAACGCCACACACATTAGAAGCGGAAGACAACGGCCCCATTCTTTTTCTGAGAAATGATGTGAAAAATAATTTATATAGTTTTCTGCAAAACATAGTTCGCGTAAATTTGCTGCAAAGCGCAGTTTTTATTGTAATACTTTATAAGTTTACTTATTTATTTTATTTGCTTACTATGCATGTTTCATAGATAATTCGGATTGTCTTTGATCCCAGTAAGCATGGATAAACGAAGTTAGACTGTAATCGGTAACACGTGAAAGTTAAATAATATACTATTGTCAGACAATTTGTTTCCTTTAAAAATATGTTTCATTTAAAAATGTATTTCATTTTTTAAACTTGTTTTCTTCCTAATTCTTTTCCCCACTTTCTGCCTTTTGCAAAAAAAAAAAAAAAAACCTTTTTGCTTGTTTTTTTGAGTTTAATGATTATTTTTCAGCTTTTAATTTCCAAGCGAATGTTTTCCACACCCTGCTCCAATGCTGGTTTTTTGACTTAGTGTTTTCAATCAATGATTTAAATATGTTATCACTTTTAACTTTGTGTTTTGTCTCACCCGTTGCTTTTTACTTCTATAAGTATATTTTCCTCCTTACTCTTTCTTTTCTAAAAATGTATTTTTATCTATGCTCGTTCTTTGCTAAAAGTATATTTCCTTCCGTACTCTTTCTTTCCGAAAAGTCTGTTTTGCTCCATGCTCTTCCTTTTGAAAAATTATATTTTTTTCCATTCTTTCTTTTGAATACGAAAATTTCTCTGATCCCGTTTGAGTACTTTTTTTTGACAGAGTTGATCACCCATCTATGATTCTTAAAAAATGAACATTTTACTCTACTTGTGTTTTAAGAATCAAGGAATTTTAGCTCGTGTGTAAAAATTCTTGAATTGTATGCACACCGTTCCAGCTTTACCGTTCCATTTTACGCAAAACAAATATAAAGTTTCATTTTGTCTCAGGAGGTTCTCTTGCTTTCTTTCATAGCACGACTCGTTTCCCTCCTTAATATTTTAATTTATGTCGTTTTAAATAAAATAAAGTTGTCTAAATAAATCAGTTGTGTATAGTAAATTTGCTATTCGATATGCGTCACGTTGCTGGCATACCTAATTTTCCAAACATTTGGCACTTATTTTCGTCAATAATGATAATGGATTGAATCTAATTATACAGTGGGCTAAGAAATCTATATATATAAAAATGAATGAATGAACTATATATATATATATATATATATATATATGTTTGTGGGTATGTGTGTATGTTCCTTATACAAATCCACAGTTTTCGTCGGATTTCTTCCAAATTTGGCACAAAGATAAATTGTTGCTCAGGAATTCATATAGGCGAGTTTTTGGAATTTTAAAAACACCCAAAGAGGTCTAATTTCATACTTTGAGTCATAAAATTGCTCTTTTCCGCACGAACTAATTTTTGTATAGTTATGAATTTAGTCTAAATGAAAAGCCCGTAAAAAACTGCCCTAGATGAAGTTTCTTCAAAGATTGACTTTAATCGCTAAATTTGTGAACCTTGGTTCAAAGCAAATGAAAACGGTTATCAACATTTAACAACCAGGAGATATTTTAAATGCAATCAATACAAAAAGTATCTTCAACAATGGCTGTTAATGTCGATTAGCGACAAACGTATAGCATGTTTGGCAAGAAAGCCGAACGAAAAGAAATGCTGTCTTTCAGTAGCTCTTAAATTGCAACCTGCAAAGACACAGGGATGCATTGAAATCAGCATCGGTGGTTCTTCTTTAATTTGCTTGCGCATTTCGCTAATAAGTTTTCAAGTAATAATACCGTAACAGTAAACGAAATTTTGATCTGTATTTTCTATACATAAACAGCACAGAAAATACCAAAATGAGATAGGTATTATCGAAGTACAATCTTCAACAGTTTTACAATTAGAATACTATATTTATATTAAAACGACATCATTGCATCGGAAATATAATTTAGTATTGTATTATCCTTAAACAAATCAATATGTATATGTTATTTATAACATTCCATGATTTACCTAAATCAGTTCACCTAAGTTTCACAGAAATCGCTCCAGGTTATCGGAGATCAGGGGTAAAAATACTAATATGGCTAATGAATTGCAAAATAATCATTTTTGTGCATAGTAGAGTAGATTGAATTTATATTTCAAGGGGGAGGGGGATAGTCATGGGGTTCATTACATGAACATAAACTATCATACTAGGATTGCTAATGTGTGGTAGAGTAAAAGGCTGTGCACCTTTAGACTCGAAACCACACGAAAATTTATGACGGCGGAATTCATAGTTTTAGAAGGGTAAAAGTTTAAAGTTTGAAAAATGTAAAAAAAATATTAATTTACATTTAAACTTTAAAAATGCATAAAATGTCTCCATTTTTTACGTAAACAAATTTCTTAATCGTTTAAAATTTTATATAACTTTAACGCTCGAAGCAATAGTACACCTGAAGGAGCATCTTCGCTGACTAGCAATAATTTTAAACCAGTTAGCGGGTATGAGGCATCTTTTGACACGAGGAGATTGCTACTGAAATGGGCATGATGAAATATTACGCCACATTATAAAGTTTTTTCGTTTTGGTCTTCATCGTGAAATTAGTTGAGCAAAGCTCCATTTCCAGTTAGAAGACTCTCAGTTCGATAACTTTTATTGTAAACAATCGAAAAATATTACTGTTTGTAACTACCACTAAGTAATTCAACCGTCATTGAAAAAATGCTGTAAGATAAAAATGGATACGTATCAGTGTTATAGAAGCAACTCTGTTCACAGTGGAGGGATAAAGTGAAACAATTTGTATCTCACGTATATCCGCTAATCGCAATACATCATTCTTTAAACTTCAAGAAATTAAAATCTCCGGTGAGAGTTAAGTTCTGTATCACGATCAATAAGTCAGAAGGTCAGGCGATTAAGTACTTTTAATGCATGTGAAATTTACCTATTTCCCAAATAGATAATTTTATGTTGCATGCTTAAGGTTGGGTTCATTCAAAAGTGTATTTTATTTTGCTGCTGGAAGGGGGATTTAGATAGAATTCATCCATTTAATTATCTAAATGATATGTTGCATTGAGAAGCACCCGGGCAACGCCGGGTAATAAGCTAGTAATAAATATATCATCTCTCCCCATCTTCTCAAAAAAAAAAAAAAAAAACTGTAATGTATGATAATTATGACGAAAAATGCACTTGCCAATAAAAGATAATGCTAAGCGAAATTAATTCAATACAAAAAAAATCTGGAACGGTTACTGAGCATATACTAGGACGAATAATTAAAATAAAATAATAAAAGTTTGTAATTAATTGCATAACATCTAATTTATACATTCCCACATCTATTATTTGAAAACATATTTTACTTTTTTAAAAATAACTTTACATTTATTAATTTTTTTTCTCATATTTTTAAATCGGTATTTTTAATGGACAGAAGAATGATTGTTAACGTTATTAGTCCGTTTATTATTATTATTCAACATAGAATTTTAAAAATCCCGAAATTCCAAGCATTTTACCATCTTTCAAATTATGTCACAAAAGACACTTTATTTTGAAATGTTTAATATCTTCCCATTTCGCAATAACTCTTAATTTGAAAACCGAGGAAAGAGAACGTTTCCCACGGAATAATCGAAATTTCCACAATCCATCTTCCCAACTGCTACTGCGTCTTCATGAAGAAATTTTGACTGCAGAAGATGAGATCATTAATTTCTCTCCGGTTTTCAACTTTTCTGACATCCAAGGAGTTCAACAGACTTGGAGTCTTGTCGAAATATATTACGAAAAAGCGCTTTAATCTTTTACCCAATTACTTCATTTTCCGGACAAATCTCGAGGATCGGAAGTCTCTTTCTAGCCAATTAGGCACTTTCCAGGCTCTTGACCCCCACTCCCTGCTTCTGTGAGCTATTTCATTACTTCATTTTGTATAAAACTTTTTTTTCTGTTTTTAAAAAGCATTTTGACTTTATACATTGAAGCACAGAAAGCTCTAAAAATATTTATCATTCTAATTTAGAAAGAAAACAGTTTTTGCATTCGATTTATCTTCATCATTAAGCAAGTTTCTTTAAAAGCATTATTTGTCTCCGTACTTTCTTTCAAACGTCTTGAACAAATAAAAATCAGTAACTAAAGATAATAAGTTTAAAAAAAAAGAGATAAAATTAATTTGAATTTTGACATCTTGAATTCAAATGATGTTTTTCGCACTCACAAGTGTGTGTATGTAGACTTGTGTGTTTGTGTATGTGTGCAGGCATGAGTGTGTGTGCTTGAGTGTGTGTGTCTGTTAGCAGGCATGAGTGTTGTGGGTATGTGTGTGTGTGTGTGTAGGCGTGGGTGTTTGTGTCTGTGTGCAGGCATGAGTATGTGGGTATGTGTGTTTGTGTGTGTATGTGTAGGTGTGTAAAGGTATGCATGTGCGTGTAAGAGGCGTGTGTGTGTGTAGGATGCATGTGCGCGTGTAGGATGCGCGTGTGTGTAGTACATGGATGCAACTTGGAGACTGTTTTCGCAAGAGGAGCAGCATCGTGAGGCGGCCGGTCGACGGTGGTACTGCAGAGGGAGGCGGGGAAAATAAAATTATGGGGATTCAAAACAGTCAATTGAGAACAGTAAGCAACGTGATTGCTCAATAAATGTCATAAAAATACTTGATTATGCTAATAATCACTGCGTTGAATATTATTTAAACATAATTCTTATATAACATAATATTTAATCATAATACTTGCATGTTTAATCATTTAATCTATAACCATATAAATGTATTGTTGGTATACAATGAATTTAAGGCCTACAATTAAGAAAATATTGCTTACCTAGTCTGAAGGAAAAGGATGTACGGGAATGTGCGTCGAAGTGAGATGATTAAGATATCATGCCTTTTCAAAATGAACAAATTGAAAATTTGTTTTGAACATTTGTTTACCTTAGTAGAGGCTAAAGTGGAAACATCAAAATCTAAAGTAAGACAAAACAACGTAAGAAGAAGCACAAACTTGTAAATTACAGCAATTATGCTGTAATTTACAAATTTGTGCTTCTTCTTACGATGTTTTGTCTTACTTTACTGTTCAGCGCAAAGGTATTTATTTACCTTATCAAAATCTAGTTTCCAGATTATTTCACTGAGCGAGTACTATCAAAAAACGCAATTGATTCTTATTTGTGCATATAAATCCAGCGCATATAAAATGCATCAAAGTGTTCATTAACATAAATTAAATAGTCAGATTTTAGAATCCTTTCAAAAAAAAAAAATATGCTCCTACTTTCCTCTAACCCAACCATATTTATGTTTTTTATATTTTTTTTTACATTTTTTTCCGAATTGGAGTATTCATTAAAATTACTTTTTTTATTTATGCATTAAATACGAGACTCAATTTTTCTTTACTCCTGAGATGATTTTACTTTTCCTCAATACTTCTTTGGTTATTTAATTAAATTTGAATCCATTTAATAAATGCATCCTGGATAGAGCTGCTTCTTCTTTTGATTTCTAATTCTTAATGACAGTTTTTTTTCTCTGCATTTTCGTCTTTATCGGAATTAAATAATAATAATAGAATAATAATGATAACAATAATAATATTAATAATAATAATAATAACTGTAATTATTATAAATATTATTATTGTTATTGTTATCATTTGGATACATCAAGCCAGTTTCTTCTTAGACCGCTTTGGTTTTATATATGTTTAAGGGTTAACTCTTATTTATAGTATTATAAATCCTTTTCGTAATAATTGTGAAAAATGTATTGTAAATTTTTCTAACACGTAGATAGACACATCAACGTATGGGAACATATGTGTACTTGTGATCTTATTTGTACTATTTATTTATTTATTTATTTTTGTAAAAATGCTTATTTCGTTTTTTTTTTCTTTTCTTTTTAATTTGTATGTTATTGATTTTTTTTCTTTTTTTTAAAATAATATATTTATCCCTCAAAATAAGAAATAACGAGAACATTTAATTCAATGCAAATACAACATTTTCTTGATATCACATTTTTTCCCTCGTGGGGAACTTCATTTCGAATTTAAATTTTCTTCTCGAATAACGACGGAGTTTAGTTCGATGGTTTCCTACTAAGTACAATCACGAAGCGTAATTAAATGGCCGCTTCACTGAGTCGTGAACTAAGTTATATGTTATTTTCCTGTTATCTATTCTGTGTCTGCAAAGAAAACTACATTTGAAAACGAAGGGAAAATTCTTTCTCTGTGTTTTCGGAGAAGCAATAGGTTTGCATTTCGCCCCAAGCTGTCCAGAATGCAAATTCCAGCTCTCCATAAAATTCTTATGATCTTTATTTGAAGTTTATTTGGGAAAATTTATTACGTCCTTTGATACCTCCTGGAGCTGGAATAGATTCGCTTAGTAAAAGTTTGTACGGCAAAATGTTTGTTTGTTTTATTTGCTTGTCCTGATTAGGTAGACTGAAATGGAGTTTTGAACGCGGAATAAAAATAGTAAGTGCTTTGAAAAGAGTTTAAGTTAATAACTTTATATTTTAAGCAAATGTATTCGGCATTTGAATTATCAAGAAGTTAAACAATTGTTGACAAGAGAATGAATGATGAGACAGAAACTGGCAAAACTTTTAGTATTTAAAAAAATATTTTTAAAACAAGTTATAGTTTTATTATTTTCATTTTCCTTTTATTAGCAACGAAATTCTGTTATGGTACTACCTCCTTAGAATGAAGCACAAACATAAAATACATAATCAGTGTATTGCTGTATCTTAAAAAAAAAAAAAAAAAAAGAAAAAACTAGATTAAATTTTATGAAAAAATAATTTTTGTTTGTGTGTCGCTGTATGCGAAACAACCGTAAACATTTTTTATTACCAGTTTACACATGTGCAAAAGTGCATGTAATATAATGCGTAATTTTTTTTCCGTTTTATTATAAATTATTCATGTTTTCTAATTACCATTGTAAATGGTACACAATTTAGATTTAAATTGCGATTATATCGAGAAAGCTGCAAATTATGGTTTTCTTTTGTTTGTTCAGTAATTTTTCCGAGGTTCCGATAGCTTTTGTTTAAATTGAACCAGACTATATCAGAATAACTGTGTAAGGATAATTTTTTCATTATCTCGGTATCACTACCTCCAGATAAATTCTTAGTGATTAATTTCTTTAGCGATGCCTCACTATATATGATGATTAATCTTTTGTGCAGTATGGCATTATTCATGCCTTTTTAATATTTTCCTTTGTGTAACACATCGTGAGATTCGACGCGTATTGTATTAAATACTTTGCTTTTTATTATTGCCCAGATGATAATACGACTTTTCATTAAAAAAAAATTGTTTTTATTGTTATTGGGTAGATCAGAAAGTGCATGAACACTTAAGCGAAATTTCGTTTTCAAAGATTCAGAGCATCGTTAAAATCGAACATTTGGCACAAAAGTGTCTTGATTTATTAGTGAATTTTTGTTTATTAAATTAAAAAGGAGAACTTTAACTGTTTTTTGGGGGTTTGAAGTAGAAAAAGTACACTAACTTAGTGAATGAACACCCCCAATCACTACATCATTTTCTGCTCATATTTTTTTTTATAGAAATGTACTATGAAGATAAATTACTATAAAGGGGTTTCCGCTCTTAATGTGATCACTTCGGAGTATAAAGAATTTGATAACACTTGATGTCAATAAACGGATCACGCCCATATAACAATCTGGAAAACTACCGAGTGTATCAATATGAAAGCTATAGGGATATCTTGATCAATTTCCATTCATGAATTTTAAACTCTTGAGGTGCCATTCCTGAGGAGTTTGTCGTATTTTAGCTTGCTGGTCACTTCATCTCAAAATCTTGAGCAGAAAACCACTGTTTGATCGTTTCAGCAAAAACCCAATTCCTGATTCCGAATTTGATAACATTAAGTAAAGAAACGATCATATAAAGAGATAATTTTACCGTACAAATAATCAGAGAAAATAGGAACCGAGTGATTTTAATAACATTTATGTGTTAATAACATAAAGTAAGATCACATTAAGTGGAGAATACTGCGCTACCAATTGAGGCAGCGAAAAGCAAATGGATGCAAGTTGCAGATAAAAAATTTGGAGATAACCAGTACAAATGGCAGTTGAACCCTTCCTTTGTGTTAGGGCAAAAGATAGTACTAGTAGCCATGGTAGATGCTGTTACAAAGTATGATTTAGAAAACTTTTCAATGAAAGTCTACCAAAATACTGAAAACGCTCTTTACTCAAAACTTGAAAATGTCTATCCCTTTGCTTCTCGGTGCCTCCATTTATGCAAGTAAAAACTTTCGAATCCTTACTATAAAAAAATTATTCAACAGAAACTAGCAGTTTTCTCCCTGGGACCTATCCATTTATTAGTTGGTAAATTGTTTAATGTGTACTTTTTAACAACTTATCATACATTATAAAGTTAACACAGTCACAAATTCAATCTGTTGTTTTTTTTGTTTTACAGGCTTCGACAGGATGATTCCTGGATATCCTCGTTACATAATGGAAGGTAGTGGTGAGGATGGTGTGCATGATCTCAGGATAGAAAATGCTCAAATTGATGATGATGGGGAGTTTCAGTGTCAGGTACAGCATTTTTTCTGTAAAAATAAAATCTATATCCGAAAATGAATTTTAGATTTCAGAGTAAACAAACATGCCATACTTATTATGATTACATATTTCTTCAAACTATACTGTTCCGCCATGACGGATGAATAGCACTTGCCTGTAATTAAGCATTTATAGGCGAGAATCCTGTATAGAACCGAAACAAAGATAGCCGTTTTGAGTAAAAGTTAAAATGGTTTTCAAAGTTGCTTCTAGCACGAAATGAAATGCGTAAAGCATTATGCAAGATTAATTAAGAAATTATTTCAATGTTAATTTTCCAAAGAAAAAAAAGGAGCCGTTTCGAGGTACCTGGAATTCTTTTATTTCTGAATAATACTTTTGTAGAAGATGTTGATTTATTGTTACTTTTTTTTTTCGAAGTGTGAAAACATGAGAGTAATAACTTAGTAACTTAGTTCTCTTAAAAACTTCTCGAAAAGATTTTTTTTTTTTTTTTTTTGTATCTATTTTAATTTTTATGAATGCAACTTTTACTACGATTCTATGTTACTTCAATACCTAAACATGACTGTAGTACAAATAGAGAATAAAATCAGTATTACTTATAGCATAAAAGCAGTATTACTTATAGCATAAAAGCAGTACTACTTTGCTACTTAAAGGTTAATATTTTTTCCTGCAATACAACATGGTGCCGTTTAAAGAATGCTTTGAGATCCAGTTAAATTTAATTGATGTCCTACAGTTATGTTGATAAGTTTGTCTATGCTAGCATTGCATGTTTTAAAGAAATGCAAAAATAAATAAATAACTAAAATTAATCAGTGTGCGGGAAAATCTAATGAAAAAGAAATTCACTTGTATTAATTACGCAAAATTTTACGTCTGCAATTAGGTGGAAAAATTAAGACGTTGGCTAAAACAAAACTCAGCTCTTAACACAGCACCAGAGAATATTACACAGAGACTTATTTAATTTCACAGAACTACTTACTAAAAAAAAAGCAATGCATTAAAGAAGGGAATATTTCATTTAATATTCCTTTTAACTAACTCCGTTTACTTATTATACCTCTGAGTAAACAATCCATCTAGATTTTCAACTAAGCTAAAAATACATTTACGTAATCATAAAAAAACCCTGAGTTGCTTAATTGTTTTTCATATCTTGATGAAAATCCAAAACTCCACTAATTAGAAGCTTGCGTACACGTTTTTATTGCAACCCTGCGAAACACCTAAGTATGCATGAGCCATGGATCATAAAAGCGTTTCTCTCGCTGTTAACGAGTCGCCAAATACTTATTCTACCTTACATAAACAACGGTTTATTTATTTATATGTATTTTTTTCTCTTCTACAGCTTAGCGCTGTGCGGCTATTTTAAGTGGAGCTAATTTAATTACCCAGTGCAATGTTCACTTTTCATTAAATGCACTGCTAATGAAGCATTCCAACCCTTCGTGTTTTTCTTCTTATAAGAGTTGTTTCAGAGGGGGAAAAAATTCTCTATTAAGCAAAGAAAACGAGGTTTGTTTTCCCCCTTAATGTACCGATCCTCGTGAAGAAAATTTGATTTATCTACTTAAAAGGAAGATGTGAAAAAAGAAATATTGCCTAATCCGTGCTTCAATTCATTTAGGATAAAAACGCGTTTTTTTTCTCCCTTGCCTCTTATAACAAGAATTTGGGTTTTAAAAAAATGAAGCACTCGTCTCGGATCGATTTACAAGATAAGAAATATTGGTAGAACTTTTAAATTTTTTTTAGCAGTTTCAGATTTTGCACTTAAAATAGTTGATATATATTTTTGCTGAATTTGAGACGTAACTTTCAGAAATTCTGCTTTGTATTGCCATGGAAAGGTGAAGCGCAGTATCTACAGAATGGAGTTTTTGAGATATTTGATGATACGGGGTTTGGATTCCCTACCAACAATGGGGAAACGTTGGCATTTGCAGGACAGTTTTTTTTTCCTGTTATAATTACTTTGAATTTTCAAATAGCTCATTCATAATGCGCAATTCAATATAGCTCTATTTTGAGCTCTAACTAAAAAAATAACATTAAAATTAAAAAAAATATATCTAATTTGAATTCTGAATCTTTGAATTCAAAATATGTTTTTCGCAATCACTCGTGATTGGTACTCTAACGTATTGACTCTAATAATAACGTGATTGGACTCTAATGAGTAGGGTCTTGTCGCAACTCGTTGCGACAAGACCCTACTCATTAGAGTTATTGTTTCTAGAAATGGCTCCCACCCCAAGCATGTCCCTCCTTCTGGGTGTTTATGTGTGTATAGTTGTGTGTGTGTGCAGGCTTAAATGTGTGCACGTAGGCCTGTGTATGTGTATAAAGGCGCTCACGCGTTGGCGAGTGTGTATGAGCATGCTTGTGAAGGACATGGACGCCACCACCCAGCAGAAGTGGATTCCGGGGGACAGTGCTCAGGAACAGAGCAGCCGTGCCGCCGCCGCGCCGCACAGTGGGGCAAGTGTACGGAGAGCTTGGACATTTCAGTAAAACCAATTTCTACTTAAAAATGCGATAATATTTTGTTATTTAAAATGTAAAGATAATCAAATACAAAGTCATTAGTGCAAAATAAAATATTTAATTAACATTTGAAAACAATTTTTAAAGAAATATGTAACAGTATTTTAGCCAATTTCCATTCCATCATCTTCAAGCAAATTCTTCACTTGTTGTGACATTTCGTGGTGCAAACTGCAAATTTTTGGACTCAAATTTGAGATAAGAGGATCAGAATTGATTAATAAATTATTAAAAACGTCTCTCTTGTTATCTATTCTGGACGTTTTCCTTGAATGCAATTCCCTATACGATCGAAAATACTTATGGTTTGCCTCTTAATTTCGTCTTTGTCGTATTTGTAATCTCAGAACCAAGAGTGTCAATCCATTTTTCCAGAGACAGGTCGTAATCGGTAAAAGGAATAGAATTTGTCTTTAAAAAAAATTAAAAAGGTCACGGTTGGTTTCGAAACTCATCTTTCATCAGTAAGTCTATAGGGTCAAGCACCGATATCATTCAAGTTTGCTTACCAAAGCGAGCGTACACTAGAATTCGTATACACTAGAGTCATCGTTGAATTACATTGTTAAGTACAAAACTTCAGACTGCACAAAAAACGTATTTATAGATCTCCGAATAGCAATAATTGATAAGCGAAATCTTTAGAACATAAACAACAACTCTAACTAATGCCAAGACCTATTTAGAGAATATCATTAAATGAAGCATGAGCAGACGATAGATTAAAAATTAAAGTTAAATTCATTTTTTATCACAATGTTCTATTTTTTTCGTTTATGGCTGTTTAATAACAGACGATATTTTAATGACTTTTTACAACTTGGCATACACGAAAAAAAATCCGAAGCGTCATTGATTACTTTCGGATATTGGATAGCTTAACTCGAGGATTCTGACGATGATACTTCAGAATAAAAGATGAAATTTTTAGACATGATAATTCCTTCAGAATTTATTTTGGATAAATCTGGTGAAGTATGAAATGGATATTTAAATTAAAAAGTGTTTACTTTTGTTTTTTAGACAACTTGCTGAACTAAAATCAAAAGTAAATAACTTTTAATGCTCTAAAAAGTAAATAGCTTGCTGTAAGTTCTCCTAATATAGAATGTAATAAAAGAAATTAAATGTTTATTAAAGACAAACGTTTGCTTTTTGAAGAAAAACACTTTTCTTGATGTACATGTATAATATTTTGATCTTTTCAAAATATGCCTGCTCCTTGTTTTCATTTTTACTCATTTTGTGATGTGTTTGTTATTGTGTACATACAATTTATGAGAAGTATTTTTGGGAGATTATTGTGTCTTTTTCGTCTGCTGTCACTTATAACTCAAAATAGTACCAATTTTTGTAGTTCCCGAAATAAGCAAACGAAACCATGCTTCTTAGCATCTCATATGATTTTGTCCCACAGTCTACAAATGACACAATGAAACTGATTCCTCGAAGTATTTAATTGAAATAATTTGCAATAAAAAGTAAACAAACTGAAAACTGTAAACATGTTTACTTGACTAAAGTGAAAAAACCAACGTAAATAATACGTTTCGTGCAACGTTCATTTCGTATTCGTTTCGTCGTCCTCGTAGTAAAATATTTACTTATCTTAAATTTTCAATATCTTTTGAATAGGCAAGTTTAGGCAAAAACTGAAAGCGGATTATGAAAGCTGAAACTCTCTACAATGCTTGGGATATAATAGTTTTGTTAGCGTTTGTTAGCGATTTTCGTAATTCAAAAATACATTCAAAATACTTTGAAAATTATCTCCAAAATTTTCGTATTTTCTAAGAAACGTTTTTGGGTGTTTTTCTTATTTATTACGAGTGCATAAAGCCCAGCAAATCACTCTATTAAATTTGAACAGTTCTTAAACAAGTTATCTACTGTTTACTAAATTGTCTTCTAACGAAGTAGCTAGTTAATTCTTCGAATTCAAGGTATTATCTTCGGGTAATAATGTTAAAAACTAGTAAGATTAGTGGGAATATGTTCTTAGTTTATCAATACAACAGTAAAAATGCGAAACTAAATGGTTTAATTTTCCGCCCAATGTCCAAAATTAACATTAGGCTGCCCCACTGTGCGCCGGTGGGCGGTGGTGCTGCTGGTCCAAGCTGAAAAATAATCCCAACGTCAAGGACTGTCAAATGAGACCAATAAGCAATCGTGATTGTTCAAAAAAACAATAACAATGGTTTCCATGCAGCCTAAAATGGATTATACGTACGTACCTACTTTATTGTAGGTACTAGTTTGGATTACCGCCATAGCTCTATAACCATTTTTTCAATAAATAATAATATTTTAATTGCATCATTTTCAATTATTTCGAGGGAATTATTTCTGTGTTCCGATCAGTTTTCAAAGAATCATTTTTTTTTAATTGTAAGTGAGAAAGAATCATTTTGCAGTGATGTAACCCGTTTTTAACTAAACATTTTTATTAATGTAAGTGAGAGATAATCATTTCAATGTTGTGGCAGTTCTCAATCTTTATGGTTCAAACTATAAGCCATAAGTATCCAAGAATTAGAATAATTGGATATTTGTTACGAATTGTTCTTTTGATTCTAATGAATTTTAATTAAATACATAATTTGATTATAACGTCTGCACGTTATCTATTGTTATATGAAAATAAATTACATAATATCAATATTTGCAAAAATAGTGTTATTTGCTTAACTAAAGCATTTTTATATTTATTTAAGTAATTTTGTCTGAGTAAGGTTTTGAATATACATGAATAACAATACCATTAGAATTATGACAGTGCAAAATGAAATTAATTGCTTTCATTTTTGTGATAAATTGGTTGTAAATAATCACTACTTATTTCATAGTATTAAACAGTTTCTCGAGTAAATGAACAGACCTTTTTCATTTCACAGTTGAATGAAAAGAGAAAACCTTTTATTATTGGAACAAAATTAATTTAGGGGATTCTTTTTTTTAATTAGAAATGTATTAATAAATAAATGTCTCTTTCAAGTTTTATTTCTCCATGCATGGCATCAAATTAATTATTAAAATTATGTTATGATTTATTTACTTTACGCATGTTTTGAGCTAATATTACCATTTAATAATGTTACCATAGAACAATATTGCGTAATTGAAATCACAGTGCTCTCTAATAAATTAAACAATTAATGTAATTTTAGTTTTAATAAATGCATTAGTGTTTTTTTAATCGCTTTTTCTAACAACAATTTTGTACTCAATATTTATTTCACTTTATTATTTACATCTTTTCGGAAAAAAACTAGCACTTATCTTACACTAATTACTAACACTATCTTATTAAATTTTGTTGAATGTACTCCAGCTTATAAAGGTGTGTAACGATTAATTTATTTTTAAACTGAAATACCTTTTCAAAAAATTGACGAATTGAATTTAATTGGGATGTATTGTGAAATTTCAGTCTCAATCTTATTCAATTAAACACTGAGCGGAAGTACCTATGTAACTATGTATGTCCAAGTTACTTCTCCCGAACGCCAATGAACTGACCATCGAGCCAGGTATCGATAGATTCCTAATTTCCCCGGCTTTATGTTTGACTATTTAACATTATCCACCGATTGGAGTGATCAATTGAAAACTATTAATTATGAAACTGAGATTTCGACATAAAATTCCTATTTTTCGACGGCTTTCCTCCATTCAAATTATTATTCAGTGCTTCATCTCAACTTTCCGTGACAATGCTTTTATTAAAATTTGTAGCGGGAAGAAAATCATCGAGACCAAAGATCTATTGCCATTTTTATTTATCGAATATGAAGAAATTAAATTTATGATTTTGTTTTGAAAGCTTTTCCTGTAATCGGAGGATTTCAAATGTTTACTTTTCGGTTATTTTTCCGCAATATGCTGCAAAATTTTGCTGTTTTTTTTTTGAGCAATCACGATTGCTTACTGCTTTCATGGTTGCGTCCATGTCCTACACACACGCGCATACATACACAACTACATACACACACGCACACATACACACACACAAACACACCTACACACACATACACACACTCAAAAACATACACACAACTACCCACACATTCATGCCTGCACACAGACAAACACATATGCCTACACACACATACACATACCCTTCCACACACACATTCATACACACAACTACCCACACATTTATGCTAGCACACAGACAGAAACACACATGCCTACACACATACACATACCCCCTACACACAAACACACATACCCCCACACACAAACACACACGCCTACATACACACACTCGTGATTGCGAAAAACATAATTTGAATTCAAGATGTCAAAATTCAAATTAATTTTAATTTTTTCTTTTTTTTTGTTCAAGCAAGATTATTGAACACGCGTCACTAGACATAACCATTATTTTCGAGGTGCATCGTGCAAAGCCGGGCGACGCTGCCAGTATTGATGAAAATGCGTCAAGAGAAACCGCTGTGAGCAGATTAATATAATAACAGAATTAAAATAAAATAAAATAATAAGCACTTTTCGTTAGGCACTGAAAAGTACAAAATAACTTTTTTGAGTCAAAAAGGACATTTTAAGGACATTTTTCAATTATTCCAAGAAAATGACTCTGCAAGCGAAGAAAAGTGCTGTTTTAGTCACATAGAAAATTTCACTTATCATTATCTAGCTTTCAATCATGAATTTGAGTGTTGAAACATGTACATTTTCCTTGGAAAGTTTCTTTTGAAATGACTGTAGTCGCACTTTTCTTTGTTAGCGGAGTCATTTTCTTGGAAGAATTGAAAACTACAGGAATACTTAAAATGTCCTTTCTGATTCAAGAAAGTTATTTTGCCTTTTTGAGTGCATTATGAAAAGTGCTTAGTATTTATTCTTTTTAGTGTAAATGTATTTCAGAAATAAAATAATGTTTGTTATCCTATTATTTTATTCTTTTTAGCTATTTTATTCTTTTTAGTGTAAATGTATTTCAGAAATAGAATAATGTTACCATCACGAAACTTCATCTTATTTTTTCACATAAATGCTCCGTACTAAAAGAAAAAAAAAAAAAATGCACGTGTCTAAAACTTTAAGCAGTTGTCACTAAAAATAAATCCTTGTTTCTCTCTAGGATTCATTTGTGTGCTAATTTAATTAAAACCATTTAAATATTAAAGATTTCCCAAACTAATTTATGTTTCAAAACATACAAGTTACTCGTGGTAAAGATCCTAATATATCTCTTTACTTAGCCCCGTTATCGATTATTTTCATAAATGAGAGCCTTTCATGCTTGCTCCAGAGAAGCCTTGATTCAAAATTTCCATTATGATTACTATTCACATTACTGTTCCCAGGTCACATTACTGTACCAACAAAATTTGTAATAATGGGCTTTATATTTAAACATTTAATGGGGAAATTACATGCAATTTGCTGTTTTCCATCCTAACTAAAATATTTATTTTATTTTAGAATTTTAATTTTGCAACGAAAAGTTGTACCTTAAGATTAAGCAAATCATTTAATGAAATCCCGAAGTCTCTAAGTGGTCTAGTTGCTGAGATATAAGCAAAAGCAGGCCTCAGATGTTTCTGCTACAATCAGGCCTAGCAAAATAAAAGTGCTTAACATATGTTTGATTTAGAGTAAAACGATTACATTGATCTCTTTGGTTAACGAGTCTATATAATTGAAAAGCAAATGTCTCTCATAATGACGTAACACTTGCGTAATGATGTCACATCGTTACTTGAAAAATAAAGAGATCTTCAATATGTCTACTATTTTCTGAATTAAGTAGTAAGACGTTTGTAATGTCCATGATTATAGATGTCTAACAAACTAAATGAGTTAATTACTTTTCTCCTCTGCCGAAATAAATTTCTCGAAATTAACAGGAGCATGTATACTCTTTGTTTGATGTCTTTTTTTTTTAAATTAATTTATCAAGCACTTTTGTTATATTTGGCATCAATGTCACGGAAAAATCTGAGCCCAGCCTTTACTTATATCTCAGCAACTAGTCTACTGAGAGAATTCGGGATTTCACTAAATGAGTTGTTTAATCTTAAGGTACAACTTAACGCTAAAAAATTCAATTCTAAAATAAAATTATTATTTCGGTTAGATGGCAACAAATTTCATGTAGTTTCCACATTGAATGTTTAAATATAAAATCCATTGTTACAAATTTTGTTGCCTTACAACAGCAATATTAATAGTAATCATAATAGAAATTTTGAATCAAAGCTTCTCTGGAGCAAGCATGAAATTTATCCACTATCATTACTTTCTTAAGATTTTTAACATCATTTATGCCAATAATCGATTACGAGGATAAGTAAAGACATATTAGGATCTTTATTGCATATAACTTGTATATTGTGAAATATGAATTAGTTTCTCAAACCTTTAATACTTAAATGGTTCTAATTAAAGTAGCACACAAACAAATCCTAGAGGGGAACGAGGATTAATTTTTAGTGCCAAATACTTAAAGTTTTAGACACGTACATAGTTTTTTTTTCCTTTTAATATGAAGGATTTATAGGGGGGGAAAAAAAGGTAAAATTTCGTGATGGTAACATTATTCCTTTTTTGAAGTAGGAAAATTTGCACTAAAATTAATAAATAACAGATTAAAAAAAAAAAAAAACTACGCACTTTTTATAATGCACTCAAAAGAACAAAACAAATTTTCTGGGTCAGAAAGGACAATATTTAAGTTTTCCTGTAGTTTTCAATAATTCCAAGAAATTACTCCACAAACGAGAAAAAGTGCGGATCAAGTCGTTTCAAACCAAACTTTCCCAGGAAAATATGCATGTTTCAACACTTAAATTTATGACAGAAAGTTAGAAAATTATAAAAAATTCTCTACCTGCCTGTAGCCACACTTTTCCTCGTTTGTGGAGTCAATTTCTTGGAATAATTGAAAGCTACAGGAGAATTTAAATACTGTCCTTTCTGACCCATAAAAGTCATTTTTCCTTTTCAGTGCATTATGAAAAGTGCCCAGTTTTTAAAAATATATATATATTATTTATTATTTAATTTTATTTTTGTTCTATTATCATTCATATTATTTATTTATTTATTTATTTGCCGAAGGCGTGGATGTAGCGCTTGACTCGATTCAAAGAGTTGTGTGTTTGAAGCCGCGAAACACTAATTGAGTACATGGGAATACGTGATTGTTTAATCAGCGGGTCCGAAATTCAGCGTGTTCGGTCGCTAGCAGTAATCATGGTGACAAAGTTCCTGAATAAATTCTGCGTCTCCTATGAAACTAAGCCGTAATTGTGAAGGAGGTGCAGCCTTCTATCAAGACCAAAGTCTTGGGACCAACTTCTCCTCATTTGGGGGACTCATTCTCTCAGGAGCTTCTCTCTTCTGCCATAAGTTCACTAGTTTCGAAAATGAGACTTGGAGCTCTCAAGTCTGAGACAATAACAAAAATATTTGTTTTGAAAATTTTTGTCAACTTTACATTACCTACATATTTTTTTTTTAATTTATGGCATTCTCAAAGCCATAATTACGCACCAATAATTGAAGGGATTGCAGCTACAAAGAGTTAACTCCATTTTTTGGTCGTTTGGTTCAACAGGGACTTATCTCCAGTTGACAGTTCTCAAGTTCGTTTGGTTCAACAAGGAGTTATCTCCGGTTGATAGTTCCCAAGTTATTCACTAGAATGAGTTAGCTGCTTCATTCCCTTGAGACAACATAGAGTTTGCTCCAGATTTCCCAACAATAAAAAAAATGGAGTTAATTCTTTGTTGCTGCAAACCCTTAAGTTTGGAAACACTAACATCACAGAAATGCAAGAAAAATTACATTTTTCAAAATGGTGCGCAAATGCGTGAACGAAATGTTACTGATGTATCGTGTTTACAACCATGTTTAAAAATTTTTAGGGAATGTAAAACAGTAAGAGAACTCTACATTCTAAATGAATAAGCGTTATTTTTTTTTCCTTTTAGGTTGGACCAGCTGGTGAAAATAAGGCAATACGTGCAGACGTTGTGCTGACAGTCTTATGTAAGTAATGTTTAAAATCTCATTCAAACATCTTTAACTAAGTTTCTTACTATAAACTGTGTTTACTATACAGTTGTTTCACTTTATCACAGTTTTTTTAATTGAAATTATATTTTTAGAATTAACTTTATTGCAAATTCATCATGAAAGAACAAGGTATTTTTAAATAAAATGAAAAATTATCGAAATTAAAGTGTGGCTTATAAAAGCAAATGTCATTTTTTTTCTGTAAATCATCATTTTATTCATTTATTAAATCTATGAAGGTTTGATTTTGTTTTCATATTATAGCTATGCCTTATTTTACACGTTTAATATTTTCATTCAATTGCAGTTAAATTATCAAACACTTATTTTTTCGAATTTATCCTTATATATTATTTCTGTAGCCTGTTTTTGGTTTCTACGCCAGATTTTCCTAAATTCTTGATCGATTTCTTTGATTTACGCCTTATTTTAAAGCTTATGGTGCTGGCTACTGACGAAAAATAGACCCACGGTCTAAAAATTGTTTTTTTCAGCCGAAAAACCTGTTTTAAAGAACCAGAATGAGGTTTTTGGTTAAACTTATAACTTTAATTTGCGCTATGACCGACCGAGCTGAATAGCTTGATCGGCAGAGCGTTCTTTTCGTAACCAGGAGATTACGTGTTCGGGCCCACGTCCGGACAATCTGCAACAAAAAATTAGAGAAATATCGCACATTACATGAACACTTAATTAAGAGAATAACCACTATGAAGGAATAGAGTAAATGAGAAGGAAACGCTCCTTGCTGATATGAAAACTTGAAGCGACTTTGTGCTAAATTACTTCGGAATTGTAGGTTTTTTTTTTTTTTTTTTGCTTTTTAAGCTTTGGCTCTGGTAAGAAAATTAAAGCATAATGTAAGCGAAAATATAAGTAACAGGTTTAAGATTTCAGACTCCAAAAACCGTTTTTTTGTTCAAAAATAAATAAATAAATAAATAAATAAATAAATAAATCGTATATTGAAATATATGTTCTTCAAATGAGTTTTTGACTCTTTGTACAAATAAAAAAATTACTACCTCAATTTGAAGGGTAAAATATATATTTTTTCTTCTTTTTGCAAAAAAAAAAAAAAAAAAAAAAAAAAAAAAAAAAAAAAAAAAAAAAAAAAAACAAATAGCTTATCACATTTTTACTACATTCGAAAAGTTACGCTTAAAAAAGAGCATAGTTCGATTTTATTTGTATTTTAACCGTGCTGTTAAATGATAAATACGTGCTGCCATCTAAGTCATAACGGTTCAAGCAGCCTGCGGTAACAAATTGTAAAAACTTTCAAGAATAAAAAAATGTTTCTTCAATATCCTTATATATTATTTCTGTAGCCTGTTTTTGGTTTCTACGCGAGATTTTCCTCTTGAATTCTTGATCGATTTCTTTGTTTTACACCTTATTTTAAAGCTTATCGTGCAGACTACTGACGAAAAATAGACCCATGGTCTAAAAATTGTTTTTCCGACAAAAAAACCTGTTTTAAAGAACCAGAATGAGGTTTTCGGTTAAACTTATAACTTTAATTTGCGCTATGACCGACCGAGCTGAATAGCTTGATCGGCAGAGCGTTCTCTTCGTAACCAGGAGATTACGTGTTCGGGCCCACGTCCGGACAATCTGCAACAAAAAATTAGAGAAATATCGCACATTACATGAACACTTAATTAAGTGAATAACCACTATGAAGGAATAGAGTAAATGAGAAGGAAACGATCCTTGCTGATATGAAAACTTGAAGCGACTTTGTGCTAAATTACTTCGGAATTGTACGTTTTTTTTTTTTTTTCTTTTTAAGCTTTGGCTATGGTAAGAAAATTAAAGCATAATGTAAGCGAAAATATAAGTAACAGGTTTAAGATTTCAGACTCCAAAAACCGGTTTTTTGTTCAAAAAAAAATAAATCGTACATTGAAATATATATTCTTCTAATGAGTTTTTGACTCTTTGTACAAATAAAAAAAATTACTACCTCAATTTGAAGGGTAAAATATATATTTTTTCTTCTTTTTGCAAAAAAAAAAAAAACTTATCACATTTTTACTACATTCGAAAAGCTACGCTTAAAAAAGAGCATAGTTCAATTTATTTTGTATTTTAACCGTGCTGTTAAATGATAAACACGTGCTGCCATCTAAGTCATAACGGTTCAAGCAGCCTGCGGTAACAAATTGTAAAAACTTTCAAGAATAAAAAAATGTTTCTTCAATATCCTTATATATTATTTCTGTAGCCTGTTTTTGGTTTCTACGCGAGATTTTCCTCAATTCTTGATCGATTTCTTTGTTTTACTCCTTATTTTAAAGCTTATCGTGCAGACTACTGACGAAAAATAGACCCATGGTCTAAAAATTGTTTTTTCGGCAAAAAAAAAACCTGTTTTAAAGAACCAGAATGAGGTTTTCGGTTAAATTTATAACTTTAACTTGCACTGTTAACGACAGAGCTGAATAGTTTGATCGGCAGAGCGTTCGATTGGTAACCAGGAGAATGCGTGTTCGGGCCAACGTCCGGACAATCTGCATCAAAAAAATTGAAAAAGATCGCGCATTACATGAACAATGAATAAGAAATATGAGGGAATACATGAGATAGAAACACTCCTAGCTGTTAGGTAAACTTGATGCAACACGGAGCCAAATTGATACTCAATTGTAAGGTTTTTGTTTTTTAAAGCTTTGGATCCGGTAATCCTTATATATTATTTCTGCAGCCTGTTTTTGGTTTCTACGCAAGATTTTCCTCAATTCTTGATGGATTTCTTTGTTTTACACCTTATTTTAAAGCTTATCGTGCAGGCTACTGACGAAAAATAGACCCACGGTCAAAAAATTGTTTTTTCGGGCAAAAAAACCTGTTTTAAAGAATCTGAATGAGGTTTTCGGTTAAATTTATAACTTTAACTTGCACTGTTACCGACAGAGCTGAATAGCTTGATCGGCAGAGCGTTCGACTGGTAACCAGGAGAATGCGTGTTCGGGCCGACGTCCGGACAATCTGCATCAAAAAATTTGAAGAAGATCGCGCATTACATGAAGAACAAATATGAGGGAATACATGAGATAGAAACGCTCCTAGCTGTTAGGTAAACTTCATGCAACACGGAGCTAAATTGGTACCCATTTGTAAGGTTTTTATTCTTTTTTTTAAAGCTTTGGCTCCGGTAAGAAAATTAAAGCATAATGTAAGCGAAAATATAAGTATTAGGTTGTCTAAGATTTCAGACTACAATGAATTGTTTTTTGTTCAGTTAACTATAATAAATCGTATGTTGAAATAGAGATTCTTCTAATGAGTGTTTGACTCTTTGTACAAATAAAAAAATTATTACCTCAATTTAAAGGGTAATATATATTTTTTTTCTTCTTTTTGCAAAAAAAAAAACAAAAAAAAAAAAAAAAAACAAATAGCGTATTACAATTTTATTACATTTGAAAAGCTACGCTTAAAAAAGAACTTAGTTCAAATTATTTTGAATTTTAACCGTGCTGTTAAATGATGAACACGTGCTGCCATCTAAGCCATAACGGTTCCCACAGCCTGCGATAACGAATTGTAAAAATTTTCGAAAATAAAAACACTTCTCGGCAAGAAAAAAAAAATTAAAATTAACCCGTGGGTTTTTTTGTCGGTAGCGTTCGGCTATAAACTGTTTGAACTTCGGGCCAGTTCGGACTGTCCGACATAATAGCAAGTTTACATTAATATTACGCATTACATGTACTCATAACATATAACAGATAACACACGTAATAAAATAAATGCAGTGGGAATGCTATTTGGTGTTTCCACTCCTTTATGCAGGCTACAGTTATCATTCAGATAAGTTGACTGCTAATCGAAGGGTGCTCTTCCCTTTTTTTAAAGCTTTGAATCCGTTCAGATCACTGAGCATAATGTAAGCATAAAAAAAAGTAGATATACCTCAATGGAATCCTTTTTGTGCAGAAAACCATTTTCATTGTATGCTGAAATGTAGATTTTTGTAATAGCAGTGTTTGAAATTTGTACAAATGAAAAAATACTACGCCAAATCTTTAATTATTTGTTCGAATACGATAGAAAACATTAAAATTATTATCAACTTCATTAGTAAAAAATCATTTTCTACTCCTCTGCTTTCGGCTGAAAAAAAAAAAAGCATTTTGTCTACGTTCGAAAAATTACACTTAAAAAACGGACTCAGTTCAACTGGTTTTGGTTTTGAATTTTAAGTGTTCGATTAAAAGAAAAACAAGTGCGGGCATTTAAGCCGTATAGGTTAAAGAAGCCTGCTATGGGAAATTGTTGAATATTCAAAAATAAAAACACTTAATTTTTCAATCGAATTTATTACTTCTCTAGAACGTTTGTTTCAATCGCTACGTGAGATCTTCCTCATTCTTTAATCTAATTCCATGTTTTACGAATAATTTTAAATCATATCATGCTGGCTAATGACAAAACATAGACGCATGATCTTATTATATTTTTTTCGGCAAAAAGCTTTTTTTACTGTGTTTTATTACGCATTCCTTCAATGATTAGCATTCGAAAAGGAAGGCGCAGTTGCTAGATTTGTTGGAGCGTCGTACTGTTGATCAGAATGGCGCCAGTTCGAATCCGTGCCACTAAATATCTCTTGAATGTTTCTTTTTTTTCCGTCAGATGCTCACATGGGCAGGACTGTATTTTGCCCAACCTGTTTTTTCACATGCAAAATTACTGATTTTTCACGTGTCACTCAGCCACACTTTTAATGATATTTATATTTGCATTGAAAATACGTACAACCAAAAGGGGAGCGATGATCAAATTATCACAACATAGTATTTAACGAGGTTTTGTTACTGATGTCTTCAAATTTCATGCCTTCTCTTGTGCGCTTACTTTTTACGGTTTTTCTTCCTAAAATTCTTTCTTTGAAATTTTTAAAGAGCGAAATGCCTTATGAAACGATTCGAAGTACAGTGCGGAGTTCCGCACGGATCGACTAGTTTATTTTTAATAAAAAATGGGCGAACTAGTATTAGTTCAAGTTTACTGCATATTTACATAAGAACTCATTGCTTGCATCTTATATATGCTTCGAGAATGCATATAAACTTCTGTTTATGTTTCATGTGAGTGTTTCCACAGTTTAGCACAGTTTTGTTTTGAACGATTTGTGTGCTGTAGAATATCATATAGATTACTCGTTTTCTAGACAAAAGGATCGTTGTACATTTCGGAAATTAACTTATTTCTTCAAAAAATGTTGCTTTTCTATATTTTGGTTGTGTTCTGGTTAGATGTATTTATTTGTATATTGAGCTTGAGGTTGTAAAACACTTCATACTCAGGAGTATTGCTCTGAAATGTATTGTTGACCTTGGAAATCAGGAAATTTCTGCGCGGTGAATTCTTCCGCCTTTTTTCAGCTTAGAGGGCTAAGAAGCAATAGAGACGTTAACGTTTCATCCTGTCTTGTATAACAAACTTGTTCTATACTACCAAGCTGTATCAACACTGTATCAACAATGGGAAAGAGTAATAAGATCTGAAAAGTACATTTTAATTTTTATCTTATTGTATTTATTTTTCAATAATGCATGTTGAACAGCAAAATATTTCAACATTTCATTGTTTTGATGCCTTTGTCTTTTCGGGATTCCCTGATTTAAAGAATATTTTTGGCTAAAAATGATTCAGAAAAAAATTCAGCAGTCTGTCCCAGGTAGAACACTTCGTTTTACAAACGGTGAAAAATGGTCAGTAACGTTGTTACAAAGTTTAATCGATTCATGTGCTAACTGAGATCTGATAAGGCACCCAAAAACATTTTTTCTCAAATTTAATTAGTGTTTTGGAACCAACTGATTATTAAACAATACATTATTTGTTTTTACCTTTTGCTGAGTTTTCTTTATTTTTTATTGAATCCAGTATAGGAATCAATTAGATTATATTGTTACAAATTCTGTAAATAGTAATTATTATAGTAACGTAACCTGTAAATAATTTTCCGTAATGAATATACAACCCCTTAACATATGGCTAAAGTATACGACCCCCTATTTCTTTTTTTGTTCATTGATAAAATTTGATAACGGTCTACTATTTTCGAGAAGCGTTTGGAATATTTGAGAGATTTCTTTTCGGTGTGTATATAAACCGTTACGCTGGATAAAGAGGAGAGTTTCGATTGAGATTTCGAACTGAGAGCGTACTTGCTCTGTTTATTGCGAGGCATTTCGCTGCGTTGTTTTCGTATTTGGAAGTAAATACGTGTCTAAACGTTGAGTTTACGGTGTTGTGTGATAATTGCTTAATTGCTGATGAATAATTTAGCAGTTGTTGACGATCTTTCCTGTACATAGTGTAAGTAAACTTCCTGTGTTTTTATCAAGAACTGTGTCTTCATTTCAAGAAAGTGGAAGTCGCACGGAATCCGTTACAATATAAAATTTACTAATATTTCGAACGAATTTTTTGACCATGTACATTTTTCCGCGCTTTCTCCCGCTTACGAACTGTATGCTTTATAGTGTCTACTGTCTTGCGCAGGTAAAGGGCAGTAAAAAGGCGCGAAAATGACGCCTAATTCCAACACTTCCCTATTGTTAGTATGGAATCTAATACGAGTTTCTTCAAATATCTCGAAAACTCATTTCTGCAGATACTGCCGTTTACCTGCTTACGGCATTATTTTTTTTCATAAGGAAATTGTTTTATATAGGACACACACACACCCAAAAAAAATCAAGGTTTTTCATATTACATTTTCAAAACTAACGCCATGTTTGAAAAGATTACTTCTTGATGAAACCAGGCTGATATTATTCCACTATGCCTCCAACGAGTATTTTTATATTTTGCTTTCTGTGTTGTACATGCTTTAATTTGTATGAACATCCATAAAAATTATTCCAGCATTTATTTATGTATTCCTTTGCAGTACCTCCATCTTCAATCGTTATTTCACAACATCCGAACAGTAGCACGGTAGAAGTTTTGGAAGGAGAAAGTCTCACTTTGAAGTGCATCGTCGCAGGCGGGAAACCAGCGGCTGGAATTCGGTGGCACAGGAAAAATATTGAGCTCAGGCCTGGTAAGTATCTTAAATAATAGTTGGATATTTAGAGTGCCTTAGATAATTTTAAACTCCTTTGGCATCTTTGATTTGAGAAAATGATGGCTTTTGCATGGTTGAATGAACTTAAAAAGATAATATATTTTTGCAGAAACATTCGTAAAGAACTAAACAGATACGTGAGTGTCTTTGATGGGGAAACATTTCCATTTCCACACTTTATCTTGTAACACTTGGAGATTTTCGGAACATAAAAATAATTAATGAAACAGTTGCAAATTATTTAAACCGGTCGACATCATCTGCATCCAAGCAACAACTTTTAGGATGAGCTTTATAAGTTTCAAAAAACCTTCAGGACTTGTTCAAAATTAAGTTACTTCACAACATTACTGAGAAGGTCAAAGCTCAAAACAAACCCTACTGGGGGGGGGGGGTTCGCAAAATCGTGTGTCAGAAGCATTAAGATGAGATACCATAGAGGGAGTGAAGATTTTCATTCTTGAAGAAAAGACTCTAAGTCACACGTGATAGATTTTAATGTGAAGCATTATAAGAAGTTAGGTTTCTTTCACTATTCTTTCTCAAAATGTGTCAACCATACGTTGTTGTTGAGTCTCGTCACTTGGGATTTTCGCCTCAGCTTTTGCCAAGCCAATGATTGAACTAGCTCCCTCCATTTACTAATTCCTTGTCTAAGGTCAGAACCAATTCCAAAGAGGCTAACCCAAAGCAGTTTTTTTTTATCGTGGTTGAACTGGCAGATCATAACTTAGCATAAACAAAGATAACGTCTTCCCGAAGTTTACGTGCTGCAAATACTATCAATTAATCTGTATATTTCTCAGTTTCTTCCAATACAGACTTTTTTCTTTTAACCGAGAAAAACAGTAATTCATGTTTTGCTAACGACTGCATCACGTGTCTTCACTCATTGCCATATTTCAATTTCCAAATAACTTGTTTTACGTCAAAAAACCTAACACGTAACGTCTTTCATAGCTACGTGAACAACCTAACTAACTACCCCAATCTAGACGAGTCCAGAAAGCAATACACCAACCTGTTCTCCAGAAGGTTATCGGGACCACAGTTAAAATGTCCTTAATTCATACCATATCATCCTCAATCACTCAATACGTATTAAGTTGGAGAAAAATTAAACCTCGCCTTCTTTACTTGGGCAGGGTCTGTCCTATTGGAGTGCTTTCTTCTTCAATTGCGTCCTTGGGCAAGGTCAGCGGCTACTTGAGGCTCGCTTTCACTCTTTGTCGATGGGATACCGTGGGAAATAAACGGGTTCAAGAAGATGTTCCACTGGTAAACGGATCGTGGGAAAATGCCTTTTGGCGTGTTCTTGTCTCCGAAGACACCCTATACGGAATCCTAACTAAGCAACATGTGTCTGTTGAATCAAAAAACAAAAATAAATAAGTGTTTTTGTTGAAACGATGGTCTTAATATTTCACAATCTTGTCGCCTCTGCCTGTAGAACAATTTTTTGAGGTTAACGTAATTGGAGGGGCGTCGTTATATTGCTTACTTGGTTTTTATTATATCTCTCAAAATACTAGATGCTTAAATAGGTATAATAATGAGGCATAAGTAATACCAGGTATAACTAAAAAAGGAGTTATCATCTGTTTTTAACAAGGCATTATCGGGTCTATGCTATATGTATTCGTGCATACTTATAAGTTATAATCTTGAACAATAAGTAAACAATCTATTTCCCTTTAAATGTTATCCTACTTGCAATAAAAAAAAACATTTTGGCACAGATTAAAACTATGTCTTTTCTTTTAAAACTGCCCAGACATCCTTTAACAAATTGTTTGATGAAACTTTACCTGAATTTTTTTCTTCACTACGAAGTCAGGTAAATGATAAAGAAGCCACCCTTCGGAGTATTTTCTCTAAGTGCTGTAAAAAAAATAAATATTTCGGTATGAAAAAAAATTCGCAATCATCCCCCATTTAACCAAAATAAAAATCAAAAGGGGTTGCACACAACTGACTACTTGTTAACTACTATTCGCAACTTGTTTTTAACGATTTTTTTTATTTTTGACGAAATAATCAAATATACTTGCATTATTGCTGACACACTAATTCTTGCAACTTGTACATCTAGCATTATTTAAGTCCAATAGTTCACTTAATCAAAGACTTAAAATGGGAAAAATAACAGAATAAGTAATACAATAATAACTTTCATTTATTAATACTATTATTAAATTAATATTTTATCAGAGTTTCTTAGATAATACTTTTCTTCTTCTTCTTCAAATACAGTTTTCCTAGAAAACATCTGTAAGTTCTGTTGAGCACGATCAAGCGTTCTTTACACCTTTTATATCCAGAGAAACGCAAATACAAGGGTTTTCTAAAAAATTCTATTTTTAGTGTAAAGTAGAAGTAAGAGGATTTGACTTCGTTTTCGTAAAGCCTTCTACTAATGGAAAAATCGCCGTTGTTGGCTATTTCCCGTCTCACAGAAACTTGTTGCATTTATTTTCCACATCCTTTTTAGGCAATTTTTATTTTTCTAAGAGGAAAGGCGGGCAAACTGTTTTAAGGAAAAGATTTTAGCTGCATGTGTTTTGTTGGAGGATTTTGTGCTAGCATAAATTGGAGTAAATTGAGGTTTGGATCAATAGTGGAAAAGCAAGAATAAATGTAAAAGAGGGCAAGATTCTAGAACGTAACATAAAATACGTAGATTGATGCAGATTCAGAGGCAGGAAATATCAGTCAAACCTTGATTTCAAACTTTGCTTGACGATAGCGCATTTTTTTTTTTTTTTTATTGCGCGCATTATTCATAAAATGTATAACATCGATGAGTGTTCCTTTTAACATTTGGAACAAAAAAATCATATTCTAAATTCCATTTCTTCATCATTTTCTATAAAACACCATGTTCTTAACAATTATGCTTCTAATTTTTTGGATATATATCGATATATATATATATATATATATATATATATATATATATATATATATATATATATATATATATGTATATATATTTATATATACATATACAGTTGACTTTCTGTTTAACGACTTTCAAGGGACCACAAAAAATCGTCCTTAACTAGAAAGCGTCTTTAAATAGAATGCTTTTAACACTGTAGTGGACCATCTGGGACCGTGAAAAGTCGTCGTTAAACAGAGAGCTAACTGTATATATATATATCTTTATATATATATATATATATATATATATATATATATATATATATATATATATATATATATATAAAATTTCTGTCAATGATTGACTTTGTGTTTTAGATAATGTTGTATACAATACAGAAAGGGTGGATGACCATCGTGAAAACGCCATCAGCACAATCACTCTCACACCCACACCAGACGACAACGGCGCCCTCTATAGTTGTGAGGCAGTACATAGAGCCTTACCGGGACCAATGATATCCTACGTCGAACTTAGTGTGCTTTGTAAGTATACTTGCGTTTCCGTTGATGTCTAGAATGCCTTCGAAGTTATTCTAATTTTTTTTTTTTAACATATGCAATGCAATACTGAATCAACCACATAACTCAAAATGGGATGAATAATATATTTTGAAACATAAATGACTTGATGTCTTTATAAAGTAAAAATCCAGGTGTAGTGAAGATTCATACTCGTATGTATGTAGACTGATTTCTTTATTATATTTTTTATCAATCCTTATATATTATTTCTGTAGCCTGTTTTTGGTTTCTACGCCAGATTTTCCTCAATTCTTGATCGATTTCTTTGATTTACACCTTATTTTAAAGCTTGTGATGCTGGCTACTGATGAAAAATAGACCCACGGTCAAAAAATTGTTTTTTTCAGCTGAAAAACCTGTTTTAAAGAACCAGAATGAGATTTTCGGTTAAACTTATAACTTTAACTTGCACTATAACCGACAGAGCTGAATAGCTTGATCGGCAGAGCGTTCCCCTCGTAACTAGGAGAATGCGCGTTCGGGCCCACGACCGGACAATCTGCATCAAATAAATTAGAGAAATATCGTGTATTACATGCACACTTAATTAAGTGAATAACAAATCTGAGGGAATAGAATAAATGAGTAGGAAACGCACTTTGCTGTTAAGAAAACTGATGTGGTTTTGTGCTAAAGTACTTCTGAATTGTACAGTTTTTTTTATTAAAGCTTTGGCTCTGGTAAGAAAATTAAAGCATAATGTAAGTGAAAATATAAGTAACAGGTTTAAGATTTCAGACTACAATAGAATTGTTTTTTGTTCAGAAAAAAATAATAAATCGTATATTGAAATATATATTCATCTAATGACTTTTTGACTCTTTGTACAAGTAAAAAAATCACTACCTCAATTTGAAGGATAAAATATATATTTTTTCTTTTTTTCTTTTTTTTTGCAAAAAAAAAAAAAAAAAATAGCTTATCACATTTTTACTACATTCGAAAAGCTACGCTTAAAAAAAAGCATAGTTCAATTTTTTTTGTATTTTAACCGTGCTGTTAAATGATGAACACGTGCTGCCATCTAAGTTATAACGGTTCAAGCAGCCTGCGGTAACAAATTGTAAAAATTGTCAAAAATAAAAACATTTCTCTTCAATATCTTATCTTATATATTATTCCCCTCTCATTTTAAAACTTATCAGGCTGGCTAACGACAAAAAATAGACTTACGGTCGAAAAATCAAGTTTTCGAAAACGCTCCTTGCTGTTTTAAATCCTTGATGCAGTCTGTAGTTCTTATGCATTTTTTTAAGCAAAGTTCTAATGCAGTTTTCCAATTTTTTACGTCGCTTTCGGCAAAAAAAAAAAAAAAAAATAGCCTGTGTGTGTGTTTATATTTTAATAAAGCTTAAAAGCGCTGGACTTAGTTGTTCGGTTAAATTGATAAGATTTTTTCGGTAGAGCGTTCGGCTATCAACTATCTGAACTTCGGGCAAGCTTGGGCTGTCCGACATAATATCAAATTTATATTAGTATTACGCATTACCTGTACTCATAACATACACACGTAATAAAATAAATGCAGTGGGAATGCTACTTGGTGTTGCGACTCCTTTATGCAGGCTACAGTTATCATTCGGATAAGTTGACTGTTAATCGAAGGGTGTTCTTCCTTTATTTTAAGCTTTGACTACATCCAGATCGCTCAGCATAATGTAAGCATAAAAAAGTATTAGATTTACCTAAAGGAAATCCTTTTTGTGCAGAAAAACATTTTCATTGTATGCTGAAATGTAGATGTTTCTAATTGCAGTTTTCAACCTTTTGTACAAATGAAAAAAAAAAAAATACTACGCCAAATTAAAACTACGAGTTTCACCCAGTAAACCTTTAATTTTTTATTCGCGCGAATACGATATAAAGCATTAAAATTATTATCAACTTCACTAGCAAGAAATCATTTTCTACTCCTCTGCTTTCTGCTGAAAAAAAAAACATTTTGTCTACGTTCGAAAAATTACACTTAAAAAACGGACTCAGTTGAACTGGTATTGGTTTTGAATTATAAGTGTTCGAACAAAGGAGAAACATGTGCGGGCATTTAAGTCGTAACGGTTAAAGCTACCTTCTATGTGAAATAGTTCAATATTCAAAGATAAAAACACTTATTTTCAATCTAATTTATTTCTTATCTAGAATGTTTATTTCAATCGATACGTGAGATATTCGTCATTCTTTAATCAAATTCCATGCATTACGAATAATTTTAAATCGTATCATGCTGGTTAATGACAAAATATAGAAGCATGATCTTAGTGTTATTATTTTTTCTGGCAAAAAGCTTTTTCGCTGTTTTTTACTACGCATTCCTTCAATGAATAGCGTTCGAAAAGGAAGGCGCAATTGCTAGGTTTTTTGGGGTGTCGGGCTGTTAATCAGAATGGCTCCAATTTGAATCCGTGCCAATAAATATCTCTTTAATGTTTCTTTTTTTCCTGTCAGATGATCACATGGGCAGCACTGTATTTGCCACAACCTGTTTTTTTCACATGCACAATTATTGCTTTTTCGCGAGTCACTACTCAGCCACTTTTAATGATATTTATGTTTGCATTGAAAATATGTACGACCAAAAGGTGAGCGATGATCAAATTATCACAACGTTGTATTTAACGAGGTTTTGTTACTGATGTCTTTAAATTACATGTCTTCTCTTCTGCGCTTACTTTTTTTCGGTTCTTCTTCATAATGTTCTTTCTTTGAAATTTTTAAAGAGCGAAATGCCGTATGAAACGATTCGAAGCACAGTGCGGAGTTCTGCACGGGTCGACTAGTATTATCTAATTTGAGGGATTAATTAATTTTTTAGAGCTTTTAAAGTTAGATAACTTTTCTGCTTACTCCCAGTAACTAAAAAACGGTGATTCGAAGGGTCTAAAACTTATTTACAGCTATTTTAAAGCATTTTATTAAGAATATGTACTCCCTTTCATATTTACTAATATCTTGTTTCGTTCGCGTATCATATGCTTATCATAACTTTCATTTTGTTTTCACCAATTAAAATTCAATGTTAATGACTTAAACCTGGTATTTATGTCATACAATTAAAGTACTCGCATCTTATACTTTTTAACAAAACGTTAAATGACTAGCGTTTCATGTTCTTTAACTTTGAATAACTAGCATTTAATTTTCTAATGATAACTTTAAATAACTAGTATTTCATTCTTTTCATAACTTTAAATAGTAGCATTTCATTTCGCAAATTTAAACAACTAGCATTCGTATCCGTATCATACTTTTAAATAACTAGCATTTCATATCCTTATTTAACTAAATCGTTTACCGTATTATATTTCATTGTGATGAATGATATCTAGATTTCATAGGTTCAAAAAGCGTATTTTCTCTGTGAATATAACTTTTTGCACTCTTCCCGTGTGAATGATTGACTGCTTTACGCACAGAGATTTCCTTCTTGTAAATATACATGGACATTATTTGATGAATTCCACTTTATTTGTTTATTTATACCTGGTTTTTTCCTACAGTTGTAATTTCTTCCTCGAGTGTTCATTTCATTAAATAAAAATTCATATTTTCCTTTTAACCCAACATTTCCGCAAATTGTAGTTTTTTCATCTTTATTGGTGTGCTATTGTTTAGCTCCATAGATTTCCAAAGATATCTTCCTTATTTCAACTTTTGTAATAAATAAATTGTCTAGGTTTTTTTTTTTTTTTTAATTTAGCAGAAAACTTTAAACCGACTGTCATGGGGGAAACACGACTCTTAATGTTACTTAAATGTCTGCATTTTATGATCAAAGTTTAAAATATTATTTGAAGTGGCTTCGATTGGTTTTTTTTTTCTTTGTTTTTCTAATTACACGTAGAATTACCTCTTGCGGCATCGTTATTATTATTTTTTTTTCGCTTTCCAAAATGATGAGGTTTGAAAGATTGTTTTACTTTATCTAAGTAAAAAGTTTCGTAGATTTGACTCCGAAATATATCATATTCATTGGTTCTTAGATCGAATATTTTTTTTCATCCTCTAGCAAAATTTAAAATTTAAAAAATCGAAAAGTGCGTGTTTTAATATATAATATTTACATTTAATTATTAACTTGCAATATAATTATCTCAAACAGAAAGGAAAATAGCATGTAAAAGATATTCTCTCGTAGATTTTTGACTGCACTCTTATGCAGATTTTTAACTGAATTTTCTTTAGACTTTTAACTTAATTCTCTCATAAATCTATAACCCCATCATCTGCTAGATTTATAACATGAACTTACGCAGACTTTTAACATTGTTTTTTGATCATTAGATATTTAACTGCGTTTAATTCTTGATTTTTGTACATGTAACAAAAATATTCACTTTAGTTTTGCCAAATTTGCTGTTCTTTAGTAAATGCTTCTCATTGCTAACTATGTGTTCTCTTTTCTATACTGTTTTATTTAGGTTTGTTACTTTATCTGTGATTATATTTGATACAATTCAGAAGGGCCACATTTCTGTAAATTCATTTTATTTGTAACATTTAAACAGTTTTCTAAACATTTCGTTAAGAGCAAGGACAGCTTAGATTCTCTGTATTGTAAGTAAATACATAATATGCAAATATTTTTTATTTAAGAGCATTAAAATATTAAATTTTGTAAATATAGACCGTTTTAACTCGTTTGATATTTATATATTCAATAATTACAAATGAATCGGCAACACCAACTCATGATCTAACCACCATTTTTAATTATAAGTAAAATCATTCTACGCGAAGCATATTCAAAATCTTTACTCAGTTTGAACCGAGTCATAAAATTGTCAAATATTTCTACCAAACCATATATTGGTTAGCAATTTAAGAATTTATTCATAAAGCAAATCTAAAAGTTAACGAAAGATGAATTTTACCACACATGGCATTGTGTATACGCATCGGATAAAAGGTATTTAAAATAATCCGGCTCCGTTTTAAATGCACGTGCTTTGATATACAATCATCTATTTCCCTGAACCTTTTCTGATTTAATTTGCAGAAATGCTTGTCAGAGCGACGTCAGAAACACGAAAACTGGATGAATATTTTAAAGCACGAAAAATGATATTTGGGCGATATTCATCAACGGCGAGGTTTTATTCATGGCTCTGTAATTGTGGAAGAGATGTTTTGATATGTTGAGTAACATTTTATGTTCCCAGTGGCTTAGAATTTTAGGGATGGTGCTTTCGGAACATAATTTCAGTGTAGAAGTGCATTATTTATGAAATAATAATGAATGACATAACTTCTGGGGATTGATAAGAGAAATGAAATCAAAAATAAAATACTTGATCCTATGCGTACGTATTTACTGATTAAAATCTTAACTTGTATAGTTAGGTTTTTGTTTGGTAAATACGCGTATTAAATTAGGGTTTTTTTCTTTAAAATTACCATTGCTTTACATTCAATAAGTATAAATCTAGTTTATTAAGACAAATACTTGTTTTTAAATTGTATTTTCTTCTTCTCTATTTTTGAGAATATTGATCAGGTACTAGAAAGTAGTATGGGAATACGGGAAAGTAGGCTCGATTAGTTCTAGTTGGAATTTCTTGTTAATCATTATTTTTCTGTGAGCTAAGTAAAATAGTTGGAGTGACTTTTGACATAAAATTTGTATTAAGACAACAGGAAACAGGAAACTAAACTAAAAAACATTGTCAAAAAATCACTCCTTCTGCATACAAAACGATTTATGCTTAGTAAAATTTTTTGAAAGAAAAAAATGCTTGCTGTTTTTTTTCTTATGTGATTTAAAAGAAGCAGTTTTATATTCATGTTGCTTTAAAATGATTAGTTTCAGAAAGCAGTTTACCATTTAAATGACATACTTTGATTAATTATTTCTCCTTAATTTAAAACATACCGTAAGTAAATGAACGTAAGCTTTTCGATAAATTCTATTATAACAACGAAGAATCCACTTTAAATTGCTACGGACTTGAAATCGAGAGAAAATATGAGGTCCCATTCTCTCAGTAGAAACATCAATATCGATGAAAATTTATTCCTAACGTTTCGCGACATCTATCGCTGAAAAGGTGAACTAAATAATGGGGACGGTCAATCAGACAGACGATAGATCTTTGCTGAAGCATCTGATAGGGCAGAACATTTACTTTCGCCTCCTGATTTATAGATTTATGGCTGTGAATTTTGTTCCAAAACATATTTTTCCAAGAAACAATTATTCGATATTTCAGATTTCAGATTCATGTTCAGTCGTATCCAAATGAAGCATATATATATATATATATATATATATATATATATATATATATATATATATATATATAATTTATTCATTTATTTCGCAGCACAAATCGAAAGTTAAATACTAAGTATAGCTTATAAATTGAATATGTACTATAAATAATTAAAACTAGACTAACTCTAGAAGGAATTGGATCAGTTTTAGAAAATTCTGTTGAAAATTTCAAATCTGAATTGATGCATGTTATTTTGAGTTGATAAAAAGCAAAATTCGTTAATAAAAAGTAAAATCATATTATTTTTTCTTTTTTTTAAATTTTCAAATAGTAATCTGTGTTTATTTCCATAGCAGTAATATACTTATGAACATAAATTATAAGCTGCAAAAATAACGTTTTTCAGCAATAAAATTTTGAATTTCATTAACGTTTTAACTATTTTTATAAATTTTTTTCATAGTATAATGATAATTTCAAGATAATAAAGTATTTTATATAGAATAACAAAATAATAAAAACAAGACTCTTATTCTTATCTCTTCTGAATTAAACTTACATTGTTCACGAAACTTAGGATCAATGTTTTTTAATAACCGCCATTGATTCATTGTAACAAAGTTTCCAGTAATACAGTTTTCAAAGACTCAGACTGGTAGTTAAAGAGAGCTGCTTAAATTATATTTGTTCGACATAAATGATGATTACACAGTTGTGCATAACTGTGTTCACAACTTGATCTCAAATGGGTCTCCAATCAGTTTTTTAAAATGTGTTCTCAAGCCTAAATTTAACAAATATCTTGAGCAGGACACATTCGGAACATATTCGTAGAACCTTTCACTGTACTTTCATTCTAACGGAGCGCATTCAGAAAACATTTTAGTGAATATTCAGGTATCTAGAACATTTTTTCTGATATATTTTTTCCAAGCGTGTTTCCAATGTATGCTGGGAATTTAAAGTGCATGAATGATACAATAATAAGAAATAATTCCTTAACAAAAGTGGTGTTAAACTTTTGTCTCATCTTCATTTACAGTGATTTTAAGGCATCCTCTATGTAAAATAAATGCTCAATACATGTCTTTAAACGATTTCTTTTTTTTTTTCTTTATAGTAGTTGTCTAAGTAAAATATGAAGGGTGTACGCAAAGGTATAAGACAGGAAGATTTTTTAATATGGCTAAAATGAATTAAATTGGATCATAATTACCTGTTTTGTTTAAGTTTAAAAACAATTATGAATTTTCCTGATTTTTGTGTGATGAAAACTTAAGGTTTCCTAAGAAAGTCAAAATTAAATTCGAAATTGAACACATTTTCAAATTTATTTTTTCAAATACAACAACACAAACTCTGTTATAACGTCACCGAAAGGCCCATATTATTTATTACGCTATAGACAAGTTAAGTCATAGACGATTATTATTTCTGCTTATGGTTAAATAAAGGAATTGAAATATTTTGACGTTATATCGGAGTTGTTAATATAAATAATGTCACGACAACAAAGTTCAATTGTGCATAGAAATGCAAAGAATATTTACCTGAATATTCCGAAATTCTACAATTGCTCGAACTGCTGAGTAAAAAATTGTAAATGCCCTTGACCACCTATTATGCGGAGATCAAAACCTAAGTTGTACTAAGCACTTTGAATCATGCTTTAAATAAAATATAAGGCAGTCAAAAAAGTAAAGAGAGAAATTCTTAATTAAAGGTAAATCATTTATTCGTTTAAATGATATCTTTGGTATACATTACTGCAGCTCCCGAAACATTTAGAAGTTGTATTTACTTTCTAACACTTTTAGAGTCATTCTGGCTAGAAATACGGGTATTTTAACCTAATTCACGCTTTGTCGCTCAGCCCCGCATTTGTAGATCCATCCAACTAAACGTTCCATTGCCAAATCCATCTACCATGGAAATCCAATAAATTTCCTTTCCGTAGTTGACTCCTCGGAAACCGTTACAATTAAACTAACTAGCCGCATCTCCAGTGGAAGCCTGGATCTATGTGGGCCCATTCCGACTTCAACCCCCTCCCCCTTCTCGTATGGAACTATGCTACCGCTTCACTTCATTTCTCGAGGTTCGATACCTCGTTAAATAGAGGAAGAGATAATTGGAATGCATAGTTCATTAGAGTGTAATTCAGCACCCCCTTTCACAAAGGAATATCCCGAATAAAATTCTGGTTTTAATTATTTTTGTGTGAGTTTTCAGTCGATTCAGGACACTTTAATGACAGTTCTGGAGATGTCTTTGAAAGTTTTTTTTTCAAAACCTTTTTTTTTTCTACTGAATATAAATTCGCTCGGAGGTTCTATTCAACGAATAAAATCCATACCCAAAATGCAGCAGGGTTCTATTTACACGCCGTTGTCTTATTAAATATTGGGTCAAATAAGCGGAGGATGCATTGGAGAAGAAAATATACCCATCGCGCTTCTGCAACAGATAGCAATAACTAATTGTTAATACAGCTGCAAATATTTGCCTCCCTTAATTGAAGTAAATAATTCTCACTTTCCATGTGGATTTTGTTAATTTAATGAAACTATGCAATGTTCCAAGTTTAGGAATTATTTAACCGTAAGTGAATTTTGTTCGCAAGCATATTTCTCTTGCTCGAAATGTGTTAAAATAAATTCCCGAATAGAGAAAACGTTAGAAATGTAATACATATACCTATGCAGTCAATGCGTAATTTATGTAGAATTGTGTTAGAAACATGAATGCAAAATGTGGTGGAGTTGATGATATTATGTTTAGAAATAAGTAGCTGTAGTGTGACTGCTGTAAATATATTTTTTTCATATTTACGGGAGAATTAGCAATAGTTTAGTGTAACTTTTGTTTCACTGACATGGCTAATAAACATCAAAAATTAAAAAAAAAAAAGCAGCGCGTGCATATAAGTACGTTTTTACATTATTACTTAAACTATATTTACTTTTTAATTTATGTTCTTCAAAAAAAAATTTTTTAAAGGAATATTTAGAATGACGTTAATAAGAAACAGCCAAATAAGCTTAATTGAAAGAGTTTAAATTTTTAACTTTTTTTACTGAAAATAAGATTGCCTGGCAGTTCTGTTCAACGAATAAAATCCATACTAAAACTGAAAAAAGATTACATTTACCTATACAGCCCTCGATTGCAGTTTAAGTGGAGGCATGTCCGCCATATTGGGGCTAAACACGGCTTTATTCCTGTGCCTGACAATGAATCAGCATGTTTTGATTCTTAATTGTGGATTCACATGAAGTTAATAAGAAACTACTACCAAGACACAAAACAACGCTATTTCATCATAACAGACATAAGAAGAAACCGCTGATTAACCCCAAGATGGCAACCTCTTGCTGCTTGGTCCCCAGCGCTGGGTAAATTGATCCCAATTTATAAAAATGAAAAAAAAAAAGCATAAAGGGTTAAACTTGTTTCAAAAAAGCTTAAGGTGATAGCAGAAAGTCTGAAAAATGGTGAAAAAAAGGTTATCAGTGCACATTCTGGGTTTATTCAACAAATCAGTATAAAACTCGCTAAAATATAAAATTTTGGGTCCAAGATGGTTTATGGTACGGATTAAACAAACTAACCTATAAATTGAGCCAAGGTATATAAGCACCCTACTGTTTACAACAAAAGTTGTATTTTTAATTCCAAAGAATAAAATATACAATTGCACAAGAGGAAATTACAAAAATACAAAATACGGCTTACGAAAAATCATTATTGCACTAACTAGCCTTTTATTTTAACATTATCTACGTTTAAAAGTATGTCTGGAATATATGAATTTCGGTTTAGTCGAATGCTGATTAATGAGGATTTCCTGTATTTATTGAATAAATAATAAGGAAATCCCGTATTTATGAATACAAGTTTCTAATTGAGAAGATAATGTATATTTTTCAAATTTGTTTTTCAGTTCCTCCTGGTCCACCAGAAATCGAAGGTTACCAAGAAGGGGAAACTGTGCGCATGGGTGACACTTTGACCTTGGCGTGCGTTTCCCGCGGCGGCAATCCTTTGGCCAAATTAGTTTGGTATCGAAATGACCAGCAAGTTGACGTGACTTATACGACTACAGGACGAGAATCGACTAATACGTTGACATTTCCGGTCGATTCAAATGACAATAATGCCATCTACAGGTGTGAAGCTACAAACTCAGTCAGCTTGAAGCCAATGATAGCCATGGTTAAACTGACAGTACAATGTAAGTGTTTAAGTATTTTTAATGGATTGTATCAGATCAGGGGTGCAGCAAGGGGGAACTCAACCCCCAGAATCCCTAATTTTAAACCATATCGGGAATCAGAGCATCGTGTTGTAGTATACTACCGTGCAACACCGCAAGTGGAGAATGTCGACTTCCACCGACGATTCACTGGAAAGATTCGGTCTTTCACCATTGTCTTTGCTACGATATTCATAAGCTAGTGTCGACATTGACCATAATTCGGACTTTATCAGTAACATACCTTTATGACACCAAAAATGATTGAAAAACTCTAGTGCAGATGTGGTGCATTGCGTAAAAAGGGAGAAATATTTTACAAATCTTAAAAAAAGAAAAAAAATTCCAGAATACAGAGTCCGCGGAGTAAACTTCAGTCCTAAATCACTGAGCTTCACAACGGGTTAAAGAAATAATTTTGCAGTTGAAAACATTCTTTTAGGATTGTTAACATGAGTATACAATCGAATGAGTCTTGGATTTAGTCAGATGTACTTAAAATTCTCCCTTAAAAAATAGCATTCTTAAAAGTTTGAAATTTATCAGCGACCAGCAGACATATGTTGTCGCAGCCATTTAATGCACTACCTCGTCATCATCATCTCTGAAGTGATTCATATCTATAAATTCAATGTCCTGAAACAAGTAATTAATTAAAACCTTTAGTTCTTGAAATTGGATATTTAATGTACGTCATTGGTATTGTAACTCTATGGCCGTCGAAACGACAGCTTTGTGTGAATTACCCTAATCTGTGGCGATAATTTGTGAAATCCGAAGATCCAATAACGTGACAAGTTAATTTGTGGGACAACAATTAAAGCTATTAAAATTACTGTCAAATCATGAGTGTTTGGTGGTAATGGCACATACCTAGATTTATGCGTAGATAATTAATCATGAAGTAATCGTATTGGTTTTCTAATTCAATACCATTTTCTAATGCATGGTGTTAAATAAGTAGTATTATTAAAAAAAAAACACTTTGTTTCGAATATTTTTAACAATAGATTTTGGTATATGCATTGAAATAATAAATAAAACACATAGATGATAAAATATTGTTAAATTTTGATTCCAACACCGGCGATGCTGCTGCCTTTCATCAACCTACATTTTTCATGGTAATGTTTTACTCGAACATTTTAATATTAATATACGGTAATATTCTCTTACCCTACGGTTACTATACTTACATATTCGTTAAAATTTTACCGACACCTATTTATAAGTGTAGAAAAAAGTGTCTAAAAAAGCTTTATTTTATAATTTTAATTTCTCGAAGAAAAAATAGACATTTGCAACTTGTTTAGCACTTGGCATGAAAGCTTGCGTTTGCCATTCCATCTTTTGAGGATGAGACAGGCATTACGAGGAAGAGTCTCCCCCCCCCCCCTCAAAGGTTGAGTCATTTTTTTCAATGTCTGTCTAGTAGATACGCCATCGTCCTTAGCACATTTTAATGAGTTTTGATAAAAAAAACTCTACCATTATCCAGAGTTTGTGCAGGAAATATCTTGTTCAACGGACTTTCTTTAATCCAAGCACATCATAACGTATATCATTTACGGGTTTTTTTTTTAGTTGCACCAAGCAAGGTAACAATCATGGGCCCTAAAGAAGCCCAAGAAGGAGACTCCGTTACTATGTTTTGTACGACAGACCGCAGCAACCCGCCTGCAGATGTATCTTGGGTGGTTGATGGTAGACCAGTCCAAGCCGCCAGCAGCAGTGTTGCAGATCCTAGAGGTGGTTGGGTCACTACTTCCAACGTCAGTGTGACCATCACGGGGCATGTAAGTGATTTATTTCCTAATTTCAAAATTTTGTATTTTTTGTTCAATATGACTACATTGATTCAGAAACGTTTCTGGAAAATAATGGGCAGCCGATGTGCCCGATCTCTTAAAATTCAATAACCTTCCTAAAATTATCCTGGAAGCTTCCTGAAATATTCAGAAATCTTACCGTTTAAAGCCAATCGTGTCTCTGGAATTTTAGTGTAAACTTAAATAGGTATTACAATGTAAAAGCTTGGCACCCTCCTGCGCTTCCAGTAAAGCTCCAAAAACAGTATTGAAAACATGGCCGAAGCTAAGACAGAATTGAAAGTAAATATCAAGAATTTTACTTGCCTGCAATTCTTACAAAGCTACGTAGTTCATAGACTGATTTGCTCTCATTGGGCACCTTATCAGTCTTGACGGGCCGCAATCGAACTGAAACCGATGCACTTTATAAATACAGTCAATTAATCTTTAAACTGGGAGCTAAAAATATTTTTCCCAACAGTGAAAAGTCTGCCTTCGTGCGACTTGTAGCAACTCAGGAAACTTTTTGACAATGATACTTGATTTTTCCAGGAAGTGGATAAAAACCATTAAAATCCCGAAACGTAACACGGAATTACCCAGTAACGATTCGGAATTTTTTTGACAGTGTAGCTGTTTCACTTGTAGCACTTAATTTATGCCTTTACTTATGCAAAATGCAACCTATCCAGTCAAGTAAGATATTCTCACATTTTTAACTGTGAAAATTTGCCGAAACTATTTCTTTGACGTCTAGCTGACTCAATGTTTTCATTTTAAACAAATAACCTTGTCCTTGCCTCACGAGCCCGTTATTCGTTGTGGAGCCCCTTTTCCAGATCATATAACAGGCCACTGTTCGTTTTTGTCTAGTTTAGACACAAATGTATGAAGGTAAGTTTTACCAACAATTTTTCAGCCCAATCTCTCTTTTAGTCCAGGCTGTTTTAACGCACCAACGGGGGGCAATGCTTTGAAGTATAGGAAAATAAGCATTACCAACATGTCAAGCAACAAGGAAAATTTAGTTTGTTTTATAAAGAAAGTATTTTTGAAGATAACGATATTTTAAGTCACATAAATTCAACTTGTGACTAAAATAGTACTTCCAAAATGAGCCATTCCACGGAATGAAATATATGAAACGTCACGTGCGTGGCAAAGGGTTAAAGTTTTCGTGGAATGGCCCAATGCCAATTATTATTCATTTGTGTTATTTGTGATTTAACTAATGATATTCATTTGCTTGAGAGTAATAATTTTGATACAACAACTGATTTTCAACAACACATATACGAAGCATTAGTCATTTGAGCTGAAAATTTCGCAAATTTATATGAACCGAAATGAAAACTGATAAAAGTAATGTTTCGACAATCTTCAATTCTCGCGATTGCGATAGACGCGAAAGTGACAGTGCTTGTTTTTAGTGGAAAATAAATGATAAACAAAATATACCACAAAAAAGGGCTGTTCTTTTAACAAACAATTACGAACAAACATGTCGATAACAACAGTTGAGAGTTGATAGCTCTTTATATGAACTTGACTTAATCAAAGGATTGGCAACAGTGGTTTGCGTATTATTAAAAAATATACTGAAATAAAACAGACATTTGTTGAGGTATTGGTATGATGGGGATTTCCTACTAACGAAAATATGTGATTTTGAGCAAAGCATCAAACGTTCATAAAAAGCATGTATGTGATAAAATTTCAGAGCAGTATTTCTAAACAACGGAAAGCGATGCAAAAACTATTCAGCAAAAACGAACTTGTTGAGGGTTAATTGAAAACGATTATATTATTATTTGGTATTCAGGGGAAAAAATAAAAATGCAACGAATCCAGTAGAAAAATTTCTTTATAAATAAGATTAGTAATGCTTTAGAGTCTATAACTCGCCTTTGAAACCGCATATTTTTCAAAAAAACAGTTGATCGGGAAATTGTAAATTATTTCACAGTCGTAAGAGAAATACTACAAATTGTTTTGCCGAGTGAATTTTTCAAATCTGTGCAATCACAAAAGGAAGAGTTCCTTGCTAATTTATTCGCGGAAGACAAAGTAGCTAAATGATTGCAAGTACTGAAACAAAAGCATTAGAGCAGAATTAAAAATCTGACACTAGAAACGGAATTAAATTGGCTTCAAACTTTTTCTTTGAATTTGCAGACAAACTTCAAAAGTATTTTAAAACCTTTAATTCTATTTCAAAATCTCGATTTGTAAATCCTTCCGATTTTAATTAAATGCCTCTGCGTTTCCCAGTTCTCTTACTTTTTTCCCTCCTATTACAGGAAAGAAACCCTTCTTAGCAAGAAAACTTTTTCTCAAACAAATGAAACCTTTTCATTTAATGGGGGAAAATACTTTCTATCGTCCGTTGCAATTCCGTTCAAACAATTTGAGATCATCGCAGATGTTTTTCAATTTATTTTTTCGTCGCTTTTCCCGATTTTAATAGCCAAATGTTTTGGAGTGCATCAGGAGGCTAGAAGCAGTCCGGAGTTAGAAAAATACTTTAATCAATTTGTTACTTTGCTTTCTTTATTGAATTAAGTGAAAAATTACTTCATAAGCTTCACTTTATTTAACAGCTAATATATTGAACCTATTTTTAGAGAATGATGGAAACTGATGAATATTTTATTCAATAGGAAGGCGTTGAGTTATTGGTTTTTCACGCTAACTGTACGTAACAGTTGACGTTTATGCGGAATTATCAGTTATTTGAAATAGCTGAATATGAAAGTTGAGTGAATTGTTCATTGCAGTACATATTTAGTTTGCCGTGTGTGGTAAATGAATTGTAATGTAATGACTTACCGAAAGTAGGTAAAGACCTTTAACCTTCAAAATTTTCGAATTTCTGGAAAAAAATATATGTCATGCATAATTTAATTCTGAACAATTTGATACCTTATTTATTACCATACACAAAAACATTTTCAAGTTATCGTAAAAATGCGTAAACTCTCCCCATACAGATTTATGTTAACAGCAGCTGTTTAGGTAAGCCTCTTTTTCCAAGGTGCTGGTTTTCTCGCTCGTTTTGCGTGCGTGATATGTCAGAAATTTTCTTATATATTTCCTTAAAACCTTTAATGCATCTTTGTCTGGTTTATTTATTTATTTATTTATTTTTTTTTTTTTTGATCTGAACCAAAATTTATTTACTTTTTTATTTTATTTTTTTTTTTGAAATTTTATAAGTTAATATCAAAATTTTCCACAATTTTGGGCGAAAATATGTTTTAGAAAATAATATCTTTCGTTTTTAGTTAATGTTTTGGTACATATCATAAAATTAAACCAGACAAACATGCATGAAAAGTTTTACGGAAATATATAAGAAACTCTCTGAGATATCACGCACGCAAAACGAGAAACCAGCGAAACCGACATATGAGAAAAAGAGGCTTACCGAAACAGCTGCTGTTAACATAAATCTCTATGGGGAAGGTTTACGCAGTTTTACGATAACTTGAAAAGTTTTTTGCGTATGGTAATAAAGAAGGTATCAAATTGTTCAGAATTAAATTATGTATAACATATATTTTTTTTCCAGAAAGTCGAAATTTTTGAAGATGAAAGGTTCTTTTGACCCCTTAAAACTTAGTCACTTTTATTCATACACCATCTCTTTCGTCCATTGCAATTCCGCTGAAATAACTTGAGGTCATTGTAGATATTTTTCAATTTATTTTTTTATCGATTTTGCCGATTTTTGTAGCTAAATGCTTAAGATAGAATGGAAAAATCAGAAGCAGTCTTGGATTAGAAAAATACTTCCACAATTAGTTCCTTTAATTAATTGAATAATGGGAAAAGTTACTTTATAAGCACTAACTTTATTTTAATGCTAATGTATTGAAATTATTTTTTAAAGGTTGTTGAGAGTGATAAAAATTAATAAATATTTTGTTTCAAAGGAAGTTGTTGAGATATTGATTTTTCATCCTGTCTGTAAGTAACAGCTGATGTTCATGATGAATTTAATAATTATTCAAAATAAATATAGCAGACAAGTAAATTACTACTTATAGTATTTATACAGTTTGTCGTACACTTCCAATAAATTTTATATTCAGGATTTACCAAAAACACGCATTTTCTGGAAATATATATTTTTTCAAAATCTTATTAGCCAAATGATATTTGAATCTATAATTTCTATCGAGAAACATTTATAATACATTCAAAAAATATGCATTAAAATATCTGAGAAAGATATTTTCTTCAAACCTCAGCTTTTAAATAATTTTAAAAAAAGTTTATTAGAATTCTGAAAATTCGTAAACATTTTCTTTGTAAGTAGTTAATGTTTTGTACAGAAAAATACTTTCGAATTATATGTGTTTTTTCACATTAATTCAAATTATTCATTGCCTGTTTTTTATTAAGTAAATATGTAATTTCTGTACAAACAAAAATATCTTCCTTTAAAATGCTTTCTTTCGTTAACACAATTTGTAAGTTGTTAAAAATAAAATTTTCTTTGAAATGTACACACAATTTCAAATTGTACTCTGATTTTAATTACAAAATTTGACATTTTTTCATGAATGAAAAACCAATTATCTCGAATTGATCTTATTCGAAGAAATATAAATTCTAGAAAATTAATGAAACATTGACAATTAATTAAAGTCATAAAACATTTTAGTCATATATATATATGACTCATAAGATTATCAGAGTCTGTCTTCAAAAATGTTATCAGAGCAAAATTTTTAATCAAGGTCAATATAGTAAAGTCATCTTTTACACACTTTTTGTAGTCGTATTTTTCTTGAAAAATAATTTGAACAAACACTAAGTTCAAACATAGCTTTAATATACATCGACCTACTTATTAATTGTACTTATTTAATAAATTTTATGTCGATATAGTTTTGTGGTCTTTGATACAGAAACAAAATATTAAAAAAAAAAAAAAGAAAAACCGTTAAGAACAATCGAGAAGTATTAAACTTTATAAAGCATAGATGAGAAAAATATTTATTTGTTGTTTTAGAATGCATATCTGAAAGCCCTACTATGGAAATTCATCTGAACTATTTTTTTTTTCCAGGAGCGAAATATGAAAATGTTTTCCTGCTATGCTGTTAATCAAGCTCTAAGTGAAACTATGGTTGAAACAGCTGTGGTTAGCGTTTTATGTAAGTAGTTATTAATAGTTTTAAAATAAAATATTTAGAAATTTTCTTTTTTTCATAATTTCTGTTAATGCACCTGTTTTTGTAAATTTTATAGTTTTGACAATCCTAGTACGGGGGAATAGGTATTGTGGCACCTTCTCAATCCGGACTTATATAGGAGGTTAAAGTCTTCTAAATTAATAAAAGTACGGATAAGATAACCTATGGTATAATATAGGTATATTCATAGGTATAAGATAACCTATGAATTGAGCTAAGATAATATATAAAAAAAGCTGCTGCACTCCGTAAAAGTTATGGTTTCAGTTCCGAGAATGAAGTATAAAGAACTGCATAAGAGAAAATTATAAAAATGTAAAATACGGTCTACTAATATCTTTAATTGCGCAAATTCGCCTTTTATTTATTTAGTACTAGCTGCATTAACCGGCTTTGCACGGTCTACCTCGAAAATAAAAGTTATGTCAACTGACGCATGTTCAACCATCGGACTTCAATCAGAAAAAAATAGTGTAAAATTTTCCGTCAAAATAATCATTCTCAAAGAAAGAAAACGGCAAATCAAAAATTCCCGAATAAATTAAACGCAACCGTCCATAAATGCAACTAAAATCCTAAAAAAAAAGAAGGAAGATAAATCGCCAAATAATGATCAAAAGGGGAAATTTTTACCTCGAAACCAAAACAAAATTTTGTTAAGCCAAAACCGAGAAAAAAAAATGTGGCAACCTTCTGAACGCTAATTTAAAATGAGATCGCACAAACGATAGTTTTTCGATATGAAAATAGAGTTCCATTAAGCTTAAAAGTGTTTTTCTTTTAATTTTTTCCCTCTGATTTTAGTCTTTTCTTTTTTAAATTCGAAGGAAGTGACTGAACTGTATGGGTATTTTTCACGGACTTTCGAATGGCGTCAAAATCGAACTGGTCGGATACTTATTTCGGGTAGAAAGAGCCTTTTAATGCCATTTTCGGGCATTAAAATTAAAATTTGAACGGTTTGGTTCTTTTTTGACGTTCGAAAACCCCCCTACGTTCCTTCTAGGGTGCACAAGTACCTCCCAGCCAAATTTGGTCGGGATCCGACGTAAACTGGATTCGTATTGGGAACATACACACATACACATATATATATATATTTGTTTTATTTATATGGATGTACATCTAAATAGATGTTCGGTTTAAGCGAAGTCCGGTTTAATGGAGTATGGATTAATGTAACGTTTTTGTGCATGTAAGTACAGTTATGATCTGACTCCAACAAAAAGATTTGGAATATTTTTATTTTGTCCTGAACGAATTAATAAGTCATTTTTCTATTGAAAACAAAAATCAATTCGCAAATGCATTACGTTTTAGCAATTTAAATACATGATTCAGTCAAACATCGATTATGCGAGTTAATGTGGATCAACCCTAACTCGGATAACTGAGAAACTTTGTTAATGTGAAGAGTATAAAAAAAAGAAGAAAAGGAGGAGGTATAAATGTAACTTATTTGATACAGGCGTCCCTCGTATAACACACTACTTCTACAACACGGTTTCGATATTACACGGTACCAAATTTGCGATTATTATAACACGGTTTCGATATAACTCGGAACACGGTTTCGATATAACAGGATGCATCTTAACCTGATTTTTATCATGCGCATACATAATTAGTATTAAAAATAAGTAAAAATGTTATTATTAAAAAAGTTTCGTATAACACAGTTTTGATACTACATGGAACGAATTAACTGTGTTTTACGAGGGACACCCGCAAACTTAAAACTTCTACACAACACATACAATTCATTTTTTAAACTTACTTGAAAACACTTAACGAGCACAATTTACAAGTTTTAAAGAGTTTTTACTGAAAAAAAGTCCTTAATAGTTTTTGGTAAGTCGGAATATTTGATAGTTCGGTTAAAACGGAAATTCGGATAAACGAGGCTCGGATAATCGGAACCCTGCTGTCCTATTTAATTGCTTTGATGTATAACCAAATGCAAATGCATTTCTATCTACGCAGATGCTCCCGATGCTCCCGTTATCATGGGATACACGGAAGGCACTCCCATCGAAAGAGGTTCAACTCAAACGATGACATGCGTTTCTCAAGGTGGAAACCCGTTACCTACAATCAGGTGGTTTAGAAAGGACAAAGAGGTGAGTTTCGTTTTATTTTGAGGTGAACGTCAAATATTAAACGTATGTTTCAACTTATGTTTGAATGGTTACAGATCATACTAAACATCGTCATGTTTTATTATTTTTTTAAAACTTAATTGCGAAGAAATTGACAGGCATTAACTTATATCCCAACTTGAATAATAGTGATAGGTGTTTACTATTCAATTTAAGCTATTTGGAATTATATAGAGTTCATTCCAGTATATTTAATGGGGATTTGGTACGAACTTATTTTTTCTAGAACGAAATAAGCAAGGTTCTTATATACACTGTAAAAACGATTCAGAAACGTTACTGAAAAGTAATGGGCAGCTGATGTGCCCAATTTCTGCCAATAATATACCTTGCAAAAACCAGGAACGTTTTTCGCTAAAACTCAGTAACCTTTCTATGATTATCCCGGAAGCCCCCCCCCCCCTTCTAAAAAATTCAGAAATCTTTCCGTTTAAAGCCATTCGTGTCTCTGGAACTTTAGAACAAACTTAGGTAGGTACGACATAATTCCTGAATATAATTCTATCATCTTGCTGATTCCATTAGCGGTATTGCAAACATGACCTAAGTAAAGCCAGAATTGCAAGTACGCATCGAGAATTTTTCTCGCTTGCAATTCTTGCAAATCAACGTTGTCCATACCAATTCGCTCCCTTTGATAGCTTAATCAGCGTGGACGGGTCGTAATCGAACTGCAGTCGATACACTTTATTATTACGCTCAGTTAATCTTTAAATTGGGAGCTAAAAATATTTTCACTACAGTGAGTAGTCTACATTCGTGCAACTTTTAGCAATACAGGACACTTTTTGACAATAAAACTTGATTTTTCCAACAAGTGGATAAAAACCATTGAAATCCCGAAACGTGACACGGAAATACTTAGTAACATTTCGAAATTTTCTTACTGTGTATATCAAGGGTATACAGTCCAAAGGTGGAGGTCTAAATGTTTGCAAATTTCCTGCTGTTGATATTTAAGCGATTGAAATATAGTTTATAATGATGTTTTTCAAAAGCCTAAGTTATGGTTAATACCCATTCAAAACTCATGAGACTTCTCGGTAGTCATTATTCCATTCTCTTAAATAGCTCCTGTCCAATTTACCGGAAATAACGCCATTAAAAAAGACCCTTATATGCTATATTTCAATCGTTTCTATCTCGAAAACTGGAAAGTTTCAAAAATTTAGATCCCCCACCATTGGATTCGGTCGGATGCGTTAATCTTTTTTTTTTCTGGAAAAAGCAGTTAATATCGTCTCCTCGTTAATCCATAAAAGCATATATTCGTAGTTTTAACGACATTATTCGAATGAGATCTGCAGAGACATAAACAAAGTTATTTTACTCACAGCCATCTGTAGCTAATGGAACCTATTCTTGAATAAATAATTGATTAAATAACCAATTGAACTAAACTAACTGGAAAGTAAATGAACTAAACTGATTGAAAAACAGTAAGCCTGCTGGGGTCGTAAAAATAATAATTTCATTTCAGATGTCTGGTCATCGAACCTATGTTAAAAAAAGTTAATTAAGGTATTATATATTTAATTTAAAACTTCTATGAATAAAAATATGCATACAGTTGAGGGTAATCTTTTTGGAAACGTAAAGTATTTTCTTATAAGCATTATCGATGTTTTTTAATCAATGTTTTTATATCAATGTTTTTAGTGTCCATCAGACACGATGTACTTATTAGAGAAAGCTGTTAAAAAGCTTGCTAAACCACTTTGACTTTTCTATATTTTTTCGATTGATTTACTCAGATTCATTATGATGCATAACAATATTTTAATAGCTTGATACAAAGTGCTTATCTGACAGATACTGCATTTTTTGTGAGACATAAAGAGACCCCTTTTTCGCTTTTCAGCATAGAATTTTAACTCTTTCTTAAAACTTTGTTCTAATACTTAATGCTGATTTAACGATCGTGATTATTGGTCAAAAATATAAAGAGTTTTGAAGTAAAGATATTTCATGAGTTATCATACCAGAAGTTATTTCTTTTTATACATTTTTTTAAAAACAAAACGTGAAAGAATCAAGCTTAAAAAATCAGATATAATCCCTTTATAATAAATGATGACAGTTTAACTAGCTTCCCCAACTAATGGTGCTCGCCAGCAGATGAACGTACTAGTGATAACTTTTTAACCAAGATGAAGTATAACCCTTTTCAAATTTCCATCTATAATGAAAAACAGTCCATCCAGTTCTTAAACATAATGCATTTTTAATTAAGCCCACGCTTATCTTTCTTTGTTATACTTTCTTTCCAACAGATCTCTTCTTCTACTACCACTAATAACAACGTTGTTTCCGCTGAAGTATCGATTACGGTAGACGATAACGATAACGGAGTGGAGTATCGATGTGAAGCGTCGAACACAGCATCATTACTTTCTTTGATTGCTACAACGCGTCTAACTGTTTACTGTAAGTAAGAATGAAAAAGAATGATCACATTTCAGTACAATAAAACTCGTCTTTAGTCTATTGTTAATGAATTGTACTGCTTCCAGAGTGGTTGTGATTGGTTAGACTGCGACAAATATATATTGATTGTAAAGCAGAAGTTTCTAGAAAAGCAAAAACTTTCCTAAATGTACTACTTATCAATGCTTTTTCGAGAAAATAAATTCCTTCCATGATAGAAAAGTGCTGTTTTAAATAATGTAAATAATATTTAATTTTCATCTTATGATTTCGTCATACTTCTTATTTTAAGCTTAAAATTTAATACGATTTGTAGTGGTAATTTTGGTTGTGAAAATTAAAATGAAATACTAACGTAATTTTCGAGCAGTCATTTTTTTTTGCCAAAAATGGTGTGTTGAATATTGGGTTGGTGTTGAGCATTTAAAATGAGGTTTGTTTTGTTGAAATTGCTAAAATTGACATTCAGTAATTATAAATATTGAAAGTCGTTCCGTCAAATTTATTTAGTTCATTACTTATGAATTCTGTACCTCAGAGCCAAAAGGATGTAAGTCATAAGATGATAATTTTACAAGAGGGAAGAAACTCTTTTTCCCCCTTTTTTTTGACTTTGTTATACAATGGGGTCGTTTCCAAAATTTTAAAAGTATTTTTTTCTGAAAGAGCATGCTTGAAAGCATAAAATCTGACCATTTAAAAAAAAAATTAAGTTTAACATTAAAAAAAAAACTAAAATCGGTGCTCTTTCATCCTTTAACGCTTCTGCCGATGACACCACAAATGATGAAATGCCATTCAGTGTTGCCATTCACAGTCCAAAGAATTTAATTCGCATCTTTACTCACGTGTATTGGCAACGATATGGTTGATAGCAAACGTAGAGCGCAATCTTAATTCGCTGCTTGATTATCATAACGTGTAAATGCGGTAGAAAGATGCGGCAAAGTTCATCATTTGTGACGTCATAAAAACCACGCCTTGTTTCAAAAATCGGACATTAAAAAAAATAATTAAAAAATAACTTTTGGGAAAATAAAAGTATTTTCTGAGTCCAAGTTTTATTTATTTTTTTTTTCCTTATTCTATCAACTTCAGTGACAAAAAGTACTACTTTTGATTGAAGGAACCCCATTAAAAGGGATTTTTTAAGGTTCCGATCACATGATTTGATGTGGAATAGGCTTCTACATACAATGCACTAATAAACGATAAATCGCAATTTTTCAACTTACGTTCGTCTGGATCTGAGGTGCAGAATTTGTTCTTCCTGTAATAAACTCGTTTTCAATTTTAAATATATAGTCTCTTATATTTTACATTTGCAATTTTAAACCGGTAATCCTTGTATTTCAATGGAAAAAGACGCTGCTATGCATTATTAAAGCTTAATTTGTTTATTTATGTATTTTTTAATTTACTCTTAGTAACAGTTTTTTTCATTGGGACATAAGTATTTTTTTTTCAGTTTTCAAACCTGAGTTTGTGCCCTAAGACTTGTATTATAGAAAGACATTTAATAAATCATCAGTACATAGAAATATTTCCCTTTTCATTGTTATACTTTTGAACAATTTTAGCTTTACTTTGTTACACGAAAAATCAACCACAATCCTATATTAATTAGCAGTTCTTTCCATAAAATAGAAATGAACTGTGCTTGAATAATGCTAAAATTTATGTTTAAGTAGCTCACTGAAATAACTGCAGCCGTTTGTTTAAGTCTTTTATTTTTAATACTATCCGTGATTACTTTCAAACACCAAAACTAATATCTTTGCATGTCTACCAGTTCAATCCACTCCACGAATGAAAAGCCTGCTTACAAAATTTTTTCCGCTTTGCCATTTTGAGAGAACAAATTTCAATGGCTAAAACTGCCAGGACAACTAATCTCATATTTGGATTCTTCTCTTTGAAATGAAATGAAGAGCTTAACAAAATGTAAGCAGCCGTGCCGTAATTAAAATTGCTTCATTAATAAGTAACATAATTCGCCGCACTTAATCAATGGAATATTACTTTTCGTTTCTTGCTATTTTTAGTGGCATGGGAATGGCAGCAAGCAGTGACTGTAATTATATTTCTTGCTGACAAAGAAAAGGATTAGCTCAGCGCCTGCTAAATAAATATTATAATAACATAACTGACTTGAGAACATCTTCTTCAACACCATAACATCGAAAGTAGCGTAATATGGCGTATGAAATCTTTTACATCGTCTTTTAAGACTTTCATACTGGTAAAGATTCAACAGATGTGCAGACGTTCTTAATAACGTAGGCAAACGATTTTATAAAGAAAGTGCTGCGCACTACTTGCAAATAGTAAATAATCCTACGTTTAGACAATAAGAGAGCAATTATTTCAAGAAAGCTTTGTTCATTTTATTACAATATAATGCAGGTTATTAACGCAGTTAAAAGAAATTCTAAACTAAGAGACAAAATATCAAATAAATGGCGAAGTTAATGATAAAAGTAAATAAAAAATACATAAATAACTCTGACCTTACAGTTAACTATAAATATTTCATTTGTTTTAAATATCTTTATCTCTCAATTTTTTCCATATATTACACGAGACAAAAAAATGCTAATGTTAATGTTTAATTTGAAAATTTAGTATTTTTCATTTGAACAGAATAAAATTTTCCAGATAGCAGATATTCGTAAAACTTGAAAGAAAAAAAAAATATATAAATGAATAAAAAAAATCTCAATCTGACCTTCGGGAAAAATAATGCCCTTTTAATTCAATTCCACACAATTTATTTTGCATATAATTAAACACAACAAGTCTCGTATTTTAAATGCAATTTTAAAAATATTTCAAACAGGTAAAATGTGTGTTTGGATGTGTCTTCTAAAATCATGTTAAACGAATCGTATTATGTAAGCAATTTAATATGCAAGTAATTTATGATTCTTTATTTCTGTGAGTATCTTTTTTTTTTTTTTTTGACGCAAATGCAAAGCTTTCCAGACGCAAACAAGTTACTTTCTGGTTCGTAATTGGGTAGTTTCTACATTATAAGAAAACAATACTACCTCAAGCAATAGTATTATGCATATATATGTCTCTGTGTGTGCGAATACACAATCTTATTATTTTTTTCTGTATTTTTCTTTACAGTTCCACCGTCAGCTGTGAACATAAAAATTAAACCAAAGAGACCAAAGGCAGGACAAAAAGTAAGTACTTAATTATTTAAAAAAATACGTGATGCATTCTAGGTTTTTTTTTTCAATAGTTAGAAATCATGATTGCTTATTGTTTTCACTTTACAATAGTGGATGTTCCTTCAATAATATACTCTTCTATTTTTGAAATAAAACATTTTTTTTTCAAAGCGTAATCGTACGAGAAATAATCGAAAAAAATGAACAGTACTGTTTTCAAGCTTGCTTCCGTATTTTTTATCGTTCTTAATAGATGTAACTTGTGTAACGTAACAGGTGTAACTATGTAAAGAAGAATAATACCTAAATGTATAAGTTAATATGCACATAGAGATAAAAATAGTAATGCCATAGTATAGAATGCAATATTTTTTTCTTTTAGAGATTGTACCTGCCTTGATAAGGTAAAGCGCAGTGTCAGAAAATTTTTCATATTTTCATCTATTGCTTTTTCACTTTGTTGTGCAAGCATGCTTATTTAGTTTTCGTTTAAAATTAAACACGAAAAAAAACGCCAAATTCCCACATTTCCCTATTGTTAGTATGGAACTCAAAACGCGTGTCTTCAAACATCTTAAAACATCATTTCAGCAAATACTGCGCTTTACCTTCCGACGACAGACGAAAACTTTATTTATTCTGAAAATTTAAGCTAACATAAAAATGCATCAAAGAGTTACTATTAGTGAGAAACTGGAAGAACAAACTAGTCACGTTTTTTTCACTTTTATACAAGGTCGGATACAAGGGAGGGGCAATAGGTGTGATCGCCCCTCCCTTGAAGGACCCAGCATCGACAAATTTTTCTAAGTTGAAGTTCTAAAATCGCAATTGCAAGTCATCATTGATAGCATTAAGAAAAGGAATAAGGTTCGAATTTCTCTCCCGAAAACTTTTTAGAATTGAAGTTTCAAAAGACCTATTTTAAACCATCTTTGGGGATGTTGGGAGGGTGTGTTTGGGGGCATTTTACAAAAATCTAAGTCTTAAAGACGAGATTGGAGACATTTCAGGTAGTGTTAATGGGAAAATGAGTTCAGTGACTTTCTTCTTGTAATTTTTCGAAATTGAAATGCTAAAAAAGGGGTAAATTTAGACGATTTTCGAGTATGTTAGAGGGGTTGAAAATTCGTCCGGTAATCACTACGAAATTGAAGTTCTAAAACTCAATTTTACTCTTTTAACGGAAAAGGAAAGAAACAGGTTAGCGAACCTCCTTAGATAAATCTCTGTACTTTAGTTGTGTTAGATAAAATGAAGTGGCACCCCTTTCTCTTCCCCCAAGCAATTGTGTAAATTAGATAAGTAGTGGAGCTTAGCTAAAAAAAATCAATCGCCCTCTCCTTAAAAAAAGATATGGATCCGTCCATGCTTTTGTGTCATCAATTGAGACTTAAAAAAAAAAAAAAAAAAACACAGGTTTTTTCTGCTTGCATTGATTCCGGATAGCTTAAGTATTTGTGGCTGGTGATACCTTATTTATATATTCTCGTAGATTTTATTTAATTTATAATTTAAAAAAAGGCATGAAACTTTTTGTATTGTATGATTTTACTTCAAGATATTAAAAGTTTATTCTTAAACCATTAGACGATTTAAATAATTATAACATAAGGGTATAAGTGCATACATAATTTGTCTTTTTTACATAATTATTTCACTCCCTAACAACTTTTTTTTTTTTAAATTTGTAACCCTATCCTAATTATAGTTCTATATTACGTTTATATATCAATTGAAGGATATGTAGATTATAAAACAAGTTTGTAATATATGCATCCTAAAGAAAATCTCAAATATATTTTAACACTTGAACTATGAATGTATACAACTTTCATTTACTATTTCAATGCATAATTATATAAATACACAAAGTCGCAACCGAAGTGAAGCTTAATATAAAGATAAATTTTCGATAAATTATGGGAACTACCAGAACTATTTAGCAGATAACAAAGATTTTCAACGGGAAAGCGTTATCTTATAATTAATATGTACGCTAGTGAAGTAATATTAAAAATCAATATATCGGGTTGCATGGATCGGAAATAAATCACAATTCCGATATTGCTGAAAAGTTTAAAACCCTTTGCTCGATGTTGTTCCCTTGTTGGTGATTGCTTCATTGTGAAGAGGTTAATCTAACATAACTAGAAACTTTCTATCGAACAGTTGCTCCAGGTACTTGAAGTTAATGGAATTTTCGTTTTTGACAGAATTTGATTAATCAGCCCTTGAGTGGTCTTATCTGACTTGAAATGAATGATTAAAGGGAATTGTTTGAATGTTTTGTGAGAATTCATTTTCAAATGTTTAAGTACGGTTTTAGAAATGGTTTGTTATTTAGCTTTGATTGAAGGGTTTCATTAAAGGTTTTTTTTATCGAGTAGCTAGGAAACTTGCACGCGTAGAAAACCGAACACCTTAATATGACTTAATCAGATTGAAATGTTGGCAATATTCATGATAAGATAAATCTGACTTGCTCATTTTTACTTCCTTTACAAAAAAGGAATTATTGTATTTGCCAGAATTTTAGTCGCCAAGTTTTATCATCAACTTGGCCTCAAATTTGGCGATTTTTTTTTTTTTTAATCTGGTTTCAATTTGGCCACTGTTGGTGATATTTAGAGAGTAAACTATTGAATCACATTAAAATTGCCGGTAATGGGGAAATGACATTAAATTGGAGTAAAAGGAAGTCATTTGATGCACGCATTAGCTCGTTTGAACACCAAATCTGGTATTTAAATGATTAACTATCAGTCAGCAAACTACCTTAGCAGTTCTTTCTGCTTAACAAATTACAAACTTATGTGTGATATCTTAAGCAAAAAAAAATGTCATTACCCTTTAAAATCATTACTTTTTTATGAAATGTATAAACCTTAACGTGCGGGACAAGAGATTGACATTTACGTGAAATGGCCCTATTACTGTTATACATTATTGTATTTGTGCTAAAACTAATTACGTATTATTGGTGTAAAAGTACACATGGGGATGAACAATATTCAAACTGTGTTTTCATGTGCATTAAAATAAACAAAACAAAAGACTCAATGCTGTACGATTCTAAAAGTGCTATAGAAAACCTTCTTGTAACTATTACTAAATGGCTGTCATTAAATAATATAATTTAACTAACATAAAATAAACAAAATACCACACAAAATAAATGTAATTGCGTCGGAAGAGAAATAATTTAAGAAGGAAATATTAAAATGAACACATAATTATTTTTGAGATTAATGTGCATGCTCTGCACAGAAATATTGCTTACATCATTAAAGCAACTGTTAAGAGTCATTAGTTTAATTTTAATTTTTAACATTTACATGATAATTTATTAAGAATATTTTAATACAATTATTATTGAAAACAGTTATATCTTTCAAATCAAAATTTTATAATAAATTTATGAAAATATTATTTATTTTTGCCTATTTTTGTGTGTTTATATTTTTCTTATTAAACATTTTGAAACATACATTTTAATTTCCCTTGAAACAAAACATAATTTTATTGAAGTAAGGAAAGTAATAGTCGTGACATAGGCAGATGAAAATATACTCATTATAATTATTCTTTATGTTTAAGTTTTAAGGAAAAGGTAGAAGATGTCATGTCAAAGATTAATGAGAACATTCATGATGAACGGTTTAATTAGATTAATTAATTGCATTAGTTAAAAAGTTTTAAATTTAAACTATGTTTCAAATTTACTTACATTTACGAGATAATTTTTTTTTAACTACTTAGTTTACAAAATGTTATTACTGGCGAATTATATTTTAGGTTTCTATTTTCGTTCTTTCTCTCTTTTCTTTACTGAAAGCATTTTATCTTGTACAGATTTTTTTATTATATTCACTTATTTAATGGTTTTGGATAATTTTGCTTAATGCATAAAATTTTCCTTTTTATGACTCAAAATAAAAGTTTGACAGAGATTGCATAGTAAAAACAGAGTTCCCATAAAACCATTATAATGCAATACAATTTCTAGATTAATAATTTAATAATTGGTGAAACACATTTTAGGTTTCAATGATAGATTACATTTTATTTTAACTTTTTCTTTCTTTTCGTTATTCAAAGCAATTTATCTTATGTCAATTTTTTAAAATTATATTTACTTGTTTAATGGTTTTATTTTGAGCGAAGTATTAATATTTTCTCTTGTATATCTCAAAGTAAAAGTGTGATAGAAATAGGTTAGCAAAACAGATCTCCCATAAAACAATAATGAAGTAATAAAATCTGCAAATGAGTGCTTGCTTTAAATAAAAAAACAAAAACTTATTCCATTAATAGTAAAAATTAACAAAAAAACTAATTTTCGTAGTAAAGTTTATTTTTATTAAAATACTGAAAAAGAATTTTTTTTTCTCCTCTTCTAAAAAGCAGTTTTTTATTCCCACTTGAATTTTATCACTTAACACGTAAAACATCAAAAATGACTTTTCCGCGCGCGGAAAAAAAAGTCTTCAAAAACTTTTCGTTTAAGAGCAGCCAATCTGTTTAATCAATTTACTTTTCCTTTTAATGCATTACTAACGTGATGGACCTACTTTATGAAGTAGCACAGCTGTAGAACTATTCCCTTTTTTGGATAAAAGCGCTAGTAGTGCTCTCCTATCCAATGGAGAAATTGATTAAATTTCCTAAACTAGCCTCTCCACGAGTGAGCGTAAACTAAATCATGATTGAATAAAATATCAATAAATATTCATCGGTAAGTCAAATTTTCCGGTATAAAGCTTTAAAAGAGTTTAAGCATGAAAATTCTACGTATTTATTCGAAATGTTTCCACCTCTTCTTTTATATACGGAATGGCAGGGAATATTCAAGTCTTTATGCACTAACCTCATATGTTATTAATGCCTGCTTATCTGACTTTAATTTTTATTAAGGCTAAAAATATTTTTTTATATAGTGTATAAAAGTGTCTTTATTATGCTATGTTTAACTAAATTACGCAGCTAATTTCATCATACAAAATGTGGCAAAATGATCATCAAAAGTTTATGGGAGCGCTGTTTTCTTAGAATTACACTGTAAAAATGATTCCGAAACGTTCCTGGAAAATAACGGGCAGCTGATGTGCCCGATTTCTGCCAGTAACATATCTTACAAAAACCAGGAACGTTTTCCGCTACAATTCAGTAGACTTACTAAAATTATCCTGGAAGCTTCTTAAAATATTCAGAACTCTTCCCGATTAAAGCCAGTGGAACCTCTGGAATCTTTAAATAAACTGAGATGGGAATACTATAACAGCTTGGCACCTTATTGCATTGGGAGGAAAGCTCCAAAAGCAGTATTGCAACCCTGGCCAAAGCTAGGACAGAATTGCTAGTAAGAATCAAAAATTTTGCTCGCCTGCAATAATTGCCAAGCCACGTTTTCCATAGACTAATTTGTGCCCTTTGGACGCCTTATCAGTCTGGACTGGCTGCAAACGAACTGAAGAGGATACACTTTATAAATAAGCTCAATTAATCTTTAAACCGGGAGCTAAAAATATTTTGTACCACAGTGAGAAGTCTGCATTAGTGCGACTTGTAGCAATTCAGAAAACTTTTTGACAAGGATTCTTGATTTTTCCAGGAAATGAATAAAAACCATAGAAATCCCGAAACGTTACACGGAACTACTCAGTAACGTTTTGGATTTTTTTTAGTGTAGGGGTATAATAGTATTAGCATAGTCAATTCGCATTTGTGAGGAAAGACAACTTTAGGAATGTAGTGTGTGTAATTTATTTTAATGCCTAAGATGATTTTGTGCAATATTTACGCTAGAGTCTTATCATCCAATCCCGACTGCAAAACACATTGATGTCTCCAATAAGGTGCACATTCTTCAGATAAAGGGAGTCTTAAAATCAAAGCAAGATTTGACTTTGGCAACATTTTTGCAGTAATATGTTTGCAATACTGACAAAAGAACAATTTGACGGCTGAGAGTTTAGGGTTAGTAACAATGAAGCATTAGGTGTTAAATCACACGATCTAGGGGACCAATTCTGATCGACGAAACGAGAAAGTATACGCAACCAGGAAATGTCTCAGGCAGTAAACGAATTATTTCATTCGCTGCATACTGCTGTGCTAAGCACAAAAGTCGTATCTGTACTTTTTATTAAAATTGAGTTACGGTCAGAAAGTGGTCCTTTGTCACATATTTCACCTAAATGCAATCTTTCATAGTCATATGTCAATAGGAAGTTTTTTTTAAAAAATCTAAAAAAATTCCATCTGAATCAAATTTATGGAGCCGCACAACTTTAAACGGCAATTTCTCATTTTGTACTCAGCTGCAGATACGACTTACACGGCAGAATAGCATGTGACACGTTCTTGTTGAAACCACATATGCACCACATCAATAGCATCTAAAATTGGCAGAAAAAACTGTTATCCATTCGCGGATATAGAGCACCAGTAACAGTTACTGCTTGACCAGCCTCAACTTTCATCATTTTTAAAATAATTATTTAAAAATGAAAACACGTTGTTGTTTCGTATAACGTTCTATTTTTACAAACCCTAAACTCTCTGCTGTCAAATTGTTCTTTTTTCAGGGTTTCCAACAATTAACTGCAAAAATAGCTGCAAATTCTGCTTTAATTTTGGGACTTCCTTTATAAGCATGAGCACACAGTATAAGGTTAGTTTACATAGGGTATGAAAAATCGGCGCCCCTCCTCTACAATTATCACGAAGAACCTCCCAAGAGCAGGAGCCCCCCCCCCTCCTAACCCCCAAAAAAGAGAAAAATTCCCTAAGAATCAACCCCACTAAAAATTTAACTAACGCAGTCTCTCTTCACCACCCTTAGTTGTACACTTTTGTTTGAATGTTCTTAGAAACAATGCAAGGATAAAACTATATAGCACTTTTTGTTTGCTATGAAGCATTTTCTTTTCGTAAAAGTTACGAACTTAAATTTATATAAGTGCGTCAAGAAACAAATGAATCAATCTATGTTCGGAACGCTTATGGTAATGCGTTCATATTAAGTCATTGTGATTCAATGTTTTGAAAAATGCTTAAAATAGGTTGCTTCTGTCCATTATCCTCTGATTGGTCATATCGTTAGATGTTGCTACGAAACGATTAACGATTTTTTAAATGGAGCCAAATAAAACATTTTTTAAAAACTTTTTCTTCTTCAATTGTTCTACTAAATTCTTTGTCGACGAAATTTAGTTGAGACTTAAACATTTACTTCAGAGATAGTCATGGCTTTAGAGTAATCTGTAATACTAATTTATAGAAAATCTTTATAGCAGATCTATAGACAATAACTAATTTTCAAAACATAGTTTAATGTTTCTCGAAAATATGTCTCAATAACAATCTTTTGAATAGCTAAGTCATCTAGCTCAAGAATGTTTTTAATACTATTAATGTGTGTAATATTTTCTCGAACCTTAAAAACACATCTGCTGCTAACAAAATATCATTTTCTGTGATTTGATAAATTTTATATTATGCCTCACGAAAATATCATTTTCATGAAGGTGTCAGTAAAATACGTTTTGCGTACAAAATTCCCAAAGTCGAAAAGTATATTTTATATATTTAAATGTATTCCAAGTTAATCCAGCGTGAGAAGGCATGCGCAGATTATATACCTCATGAAAAGGAAGCATGCGTGTCAGCCTTTCATGAAATATGCACATATTTCAATGCAGCCAAATACATTTTCTCCACTCCCTTTCGAGCATCCCTTCCTAATGCCTCCCGTTAAATGTGGAAGAATATACAAGAGAAGATCTCAGAACAACAATTCGGGGATGCTCTTGTCCCCATCGACCCTTTACACGAACTGTCTTTCGAAATAAAACTGGGAAAACGGAATTCGGAAAATGTATGCAGTTTTTGTTCTGGAAAGGTAAAAGAATTGATATATGTAGTCTGAGTTGGGAAGAAAAATAGTCCTAAAGCACCTTTCCTGAGGCTTTATGACTAATGTATCTTGTGCCACAAAGTTTTATGGACATTGAAATCACTTTATCTTAGACGCATTTTCCTATGGCTAAGGCTTCAGTAGAATTCGAAGAGAGCACGTTTATCATTTTCTTTTCCATACCTCTCCATGCAACCTCTGTCCTTTCTTTCAAAACGTTTATATTTATTTTATCCCCAGCTCTAGACTCGTAAACTCACTTTTTTTCGCGATTGTGTAACTTGCTAGTTTTGCTTCTCCGGGTTGCTTTTCATTGATTTCCATTAAAGAAGGAGGCCGTGAGAGTTTTGTTATAAGTTGGAGGGGAAAGTAAAAGTAAGATGCTGAAGTTTAAGGGAATTTCGTGAATAGAATAAACGTGTTTTATTCCTATCGACCTAATTTAAAGTCCTTAATCATTAAAACAGTTTTATCGTGAGTAACCGGTATAAACTAAGTGTTATGCAAAGTTTTTCGAAATGTTGAGAATGTGAGAATTTGAAGATGAAATGTTTAAGACAAATGAAAAGGAAAAAATATGATCGAGAACATCATAAATTGTTTTATTGTAAACATATAGTATTAATTATAAGTTTAGATAAAACTAAATAAATATTTTAGTTGGAATAATCAAAGTGAAAATAGTATTTTGAAGCAGAAACCAAAACGTTTACAAAATTACGAAGTGACTTAGATTTTTTTCACAGATTGGTATCACAAATGGATTTGTTTGAAACAAACTCCTATGCGAAATATTTCGTAGTACTTTTACTGAATACTTAAACAATTGACTGCAATGAAAGTCATCTCTTTTATAGCTATATGCAACCGAATGACATACTTGCAAAACAATGGCATAAATAATTCTGGTACAAACATCCAAAAGATTGAAACTTATAAAATCAGACTCAGAACAGGTCACGTCATAATGAAAAAAAAAATGAAAAAAGATGGAACTCCGAAATACTTATGTACATTGCAAAAACTGTGGCCCTGGTACAGATGTGCCCCCAGAACATATTTTCTTTTGTTTTGGCCATCTTGCAACAGATAAGTGATTGTCCAGAGAAGAGATCTTTATTCGGACATTTACCGTGATATAGCTGAAGCAATGTACAAGCCTCCTTCGGTTAACATGGTTAATTCGTTCCGTGTTGTATCGAATCCGTGTTATACGGGACTTTTTTTAAAAATAACTTTTTAACTTATTTTTTATACTAATTAATTATGTACATAGCAAAAATCATGTCAATATGCATCGTGTTATATCGAAACCGTGTTATACGAGACTTAAAAATAAAATGTAAATCAGGGGATGTGTACCGTGTTATATCGAAACCAAGTTTCATAAAAAAACAAAGTAAAACTTATTAGAGTTATCAACCATTAACAGAATGTATTAAACAAAAATGAAATTTCATCTATTTTAAAGATAACATTCGTGTTATATCAAAACCATGAAGTAGTAAATTGAAGTTTCGTACCATGTAATATCAAAACCGTGTTGTACAAGTACCGTGTTATACGAGGGACGCCTGTATAGGACCTTTGGTCCTATATACTGTCCTCCTGTTTTATTTCCCACATCCATAACACGACAACCAAAAAACCATCCATTTAAACTAATAAAACTATTTCAGAGACATATTATCATCCCTTATGTTTTTTACCATTCTTTTAAAGCTGTTAAATTATATATTGTTTAATATTTTTTATCCTTAGGTAACCTTAATATGTGAATGCGCAAGTAGTAATCCACAGGCTGAAATAACTTGGTGGAAGGATGGTTTTCTGATACTTGGAACTCCTGATGGTGTGTTCGAAGCTCCTAATGGAGGTCGTTCCACGAAAAACATTCTTCAGATAAATGTATCCTCCTCAGATGATGGGGCAGTCTATACGTGTCAAGCTACTAATACTGAACTCAAACAAAGCGCACATGATGCTGTAACCATCAATGTTTTGTGTAAGTAGTTTAACTCTTACCCCTAGATTTCAAAAATTATTTTTAACAGGGCGTGCTACATATTTCTAAGTAGGTTTTTAGTTCTCTCCGTCCATAAATGGAAAGTTGATTTATTCCAAAGAACGTAGAGGAATGTAGAACCTTCTAGGCATTTTCGAAAAGAAAGCGGCCTGCTGCAATCAAACAGGTTCTGAACTGTATTAATCGCAAAATGTTAAATACCGGTAGATTAAAATACTTCTTAGATCACTAGTCGCTTTTCTGTCAATTTTGCAGAATGTTATAATGTAATACATCTTTCACCAGACATCATTTTGTTAGAGTCAAACAAAAAATATGTTCATCGAAGGTTTAAAACAGAAACAAACCAGGATTACACAGAAATATCTAAGTATTACAGGGAAACCACGTCTAATTCCGCTACAGACTATACTATCCAGAAATGTTTAATTGGGGATTAGACTATCCTAGTACCTAACTAAACTTTTCTGGGAATTTTTTTGTTCCGTGAATAACGTGGCTACCGCTGACCTGAGCGCAAACCTCAAAACTGTCTTTTCGCTGCAGATTTTTCTTGTGGAAAATAGCAACTGAAATTAAAAAAAAAATAAAATTTCATTTAAACTTTAGGTTGTAAAATAAACAAATAAATAAATAAATAAAGAACATATTTTAATGCTTTATAGGCTCCGTCATAACTACTATATTATAGGAAACAAATGAAGTATCAAGGAACAAAAAAATGTAGGTGTAGAAATTCAAAATTTCGAAATAACTAGCACAAATGATTGAACAAACTTTTATACTATGGGGCAAAAGCTGGTAGAGCTATAGCAGTTCTCACGTAGGTGCTGCTATACAGTACGATTTATAGAAACTTCACTAAAAGCTTATCTAGGATTTGAACTTTGCACGAGTGTTGCTCAAAACGTTAAAACAATTACCGCAATAAAATTGCCAATGAATACAAAACTGATAATAAAACTGCTAGGGATTAAAACTTTTGCTTATGCACTTTGTTTTATATTTTCTTTAAAAAGGCAAATAATTTTAAAATGAGCTCTACTATTGTCGTAAAAAAGTAGTCTCATCCTCTTAACCATAACTTGCGAGATTTAAATGAAATATTTAGTTAACATAGCATTAAAATGACTTTATTCCATTAGTTTTGGCAGTTGTTCATGCTTGCAGTGTCAAGCTCATGCACTATACAAAAGAATTTGACAACGTTCCAAACATTTGTTTCCTTGAAATGGCCGCGGAGGACCTCTAATGATTTAAATTTATTGTGTTTGTGTTAATTCTTAAATGCTGTATTCACGAAGCCATTAAGAAATTTTAAAGCATAATGAATCTTTCGAGTCTTCTCCAGAGAAATATCTTGACATTTGTTTTTGATATCTGTTCAGCTGAAATCGGTTTGTGAAAAAAAATGAGAAAATAATAATAATCATGAATCTTATGCTGGAAATAATCGCCACACTTTTTGATTGATATTTATTTGGTTTGATTCAGGATAGAAAATGAATTTGTAAATAATAGGAGTATTTTGAATGGTTTTTAATTAAGACATATTTTGTTAATTTTTCTACTGCTCCTAAAAAGTAACCTTCGATACCAAAAAAACTAAACACGTTGAAAATTAATACTTTTTCGGTGAGAAAATTTATCTTTGTTTCTTTTCCACCTAAATTTTATCCGATATCAATTCCTTTATTTCTTTTCTTTTTTCTCTAGTCTTTTCTTTCTCTAGTCTTTCGTTTCCGGTTTAAATTTTTTGCACAATAAACATTACTGCAAAAGTATATATAACATAGAATAAGTGCAAGCAACATCGGTTATAAAAGCGCAAATTTTAAAGTTATTTCACAGGTGAATTTCAAAGTTACCCTTCTTTTATGAATCCTATTTTTCAGCCAATAATGTGTAACCATTTTTTTAAATATTTCAGACCGAATAAATGCTCTAGAACACCGTATAATCTCATTAAAAAAATTCCATGAACATTGATACTATCTGCGGATGACGCACGCCAATTGATCACTAACTTCTAATGTAAACAAATCTTTTCATAAAATAAAAAAAGGACTCTATTAGGAATTAACTTATTCTTCTTTCTCCAGACAAACCCGAATTCGAACCAAAACTGTTGCCACAGTATGACGTCATAGAAGGAGAGTCTGCAGCCATTAATGTGTCTGCCAGAGGGAACCCCAATGTGATTCAATATTCCTGGAGCAAAGCAATCAGCGGGACAAAGTCTTCCTTAATGCCAGCAGATTCTAATGATGTGGCAGTTTCTCCAGTTCTGGCCAACGGACCAATTTTCAACTTGACTAATGTCAGGAGAGACCAAGGAGGCCAGTACAGGCTGGAAGCAAGCAACGAGGAAGGAAGCAGCTTTGCTGCCGTTCATTTGAATGTACTCTGTAAGTTTGATGAATAAATAATTTGATTTTCTATTCAAAAGATAGCTCGTAAGATCGCTTGTGATTAAAAAACTTCGAATTTAGATTATTTAAGCATTATTTCAATTTTGGTTACACTTCAACCTGGTCGTTTTAGTTAAATGAGACTAATATATTATTGAATTGTGCTATATTAAAACGTCTTATTTTTAATTGTATTTTTTGGTAACATTTTCATAAATAATCAATAAAGGGTGAAATGTTACCTAAATTTAATATAACATGGATAACACTTATGCTATGCAATATTTTTAAAATTTTTAACAGTGACAGTATTCGTTTAATACGCTCTAAAATATTTCAGTATCTATTTGATAGTGAATTAAATTCAATACACAACAGTTTAAAGCTCTTTTAGTATGGAATTATATATTTTTACTCGAAGTTTTAAAGTAATGATTGCGTAAAACACAGAAAATACTTCTTTGCAAAAAAAAATTGCTTTGAAGTAAAATATTGCAGCAATTAAACTTTGAGCATGTTTGAAGATATTAATAATGATAAATCCTTTAGAAACTAAAAGTTGAAATGTCAATAAATATAAAATTTAAAAAATGTCATGAGCAATATTATTTATTTAAAACATTTGCTTAAAAAGATGAGCTCTCATTTTTACTTTAAAAAGCACAGGCTATAAATAAATAAATAAAACATTTTAAACATTAATAAAAGGTTATTAGTCATAGTGAACCTTAGTTGTATTATAATCTAAAAATAAGAGAAAGTTTTAAGATTCAATTAAAAAAGCATTTTTTGATACTTAGGGATCAAATAATGTAAGGATTTCTTTTAATTACACAATGACAAATGAAAGGCTTAGATTAATAATTAAAAAACCTTAAATAGACCTTATAATAATACGCTTATTTAAGTCTAAATGCATCTGAATTTTGCATAATAAATTTATCAGAAAAATGGATCATTTGCATAATTTGATATAACTTTGTGATCACGAAACTATGTGCATAATATAGCTTACAATTAAACTTCTTTTCAGATTCAGCGTCAATTACCATGGCAACTGATCTTGCTTTGGTTGATCAGGGCTCCAACGCTTTTTTAGAGTGCCAAGTAGATGCCAATCCGTTAGGTGATGATGTTATTCGATGGGATCGCGCCAACTTTGACATGTCCAGAGCAAGACAGAGTTTTGAAAACGGGCGATCTTATCTCATTATCAATAATGTCACGAGAGACGACTCTGGCGTATTTCTTTGCATTGCAGACAATGGAATAGGTGCTGAAGCGCAGAAAGCCTCTACTCTCATAGTAAAACGTGAGTTTCATAAACATATTTTATGTTTTTTCCCTATCGCTTTCTAATAAAAGTGTTGGTTATCTAAGGAAGCGTTTATTATTTAAGAAAATTAATACTGAGAGGGGAAATCGGCCGAACCGGTTTCGAACTCTGGTCCCCCTTGCTCTCAAACCGAACGCGACAACCGAGGCGCTATTTGTAGTTCGAAGCTCGATGGGTCTTTAATGTGAAAAATACAAAAAATGCATTTTATTGATTTAAGTACACTTTAGTCAAAATACAGCATAATTAAGTCAGTTTAAAACTTCGTTCCTTGTATAAATCTATAATTTTACGAAAAAAGAGATTAAAGAAGATTTTTTGAGCTTTACATTTTGAAAAAATAAAAAATTAAATGCTGAGAAGTCAATCGGCCGAACCGGGTATCGAATCTGGCCCGTTTGCTCTCGAGCGAAGTGTATATTATTTATAGTCCCTAAATAGTGTCAGGCTTTTTTTACATAGATGATGCCCTTCTTTTTTTTTTTTTTTTTTTTTTGTAGAAAACTGCCGCCTTTCATTCTACCCCTTTCGTTTCCCCTGTCTCATGTCACAATATATTACTTAAAATTATTTTTGCAAAAAATTGCTTTTATTTCAACCAAAACATGTGCTGTTCCCTCCCTTTCCATGTCACGAAAATTAACAATATTATGAACTTCCCTCCGTTATCGTAGCATCATTTGTGGACGACCCGTAAATGCTTAGCACATTGGAAGTATTCTGTAAATTCTAGAAAGTGAAAATGTTATGAAAAAACATTTTGTCATTTTCAGAACTTATGTGCATAACTTTAAAAAATATAGTAGAAGGAAGGTTTGATTGCTTTTGTGTTGCTTTTCATTTAAGAGGGCAGAAAAAAACTAAAATTACATATAATTGCAAATATATATTTAAAAAAAAAATCTTCAAGACACATATGTGTTTGCTATCGCTTGCTTGTAAAAAACCGTTTCAATCACCCTCAATCAGTTTTAATCCTTAAATAATTAAAATGTCTGGCTGAGGCTGTGAGGAACATCAAGTCTTTAAAACATACTTTGTAAGTTGTTTCATTCTTTAGGTTAGGCTGTGAATCGAAAAGTCAGACGTGGATTCAAATAGACAAGTAGCTTTTTATTCCAATATATGGCTACCCGTGTTTAATTCTGTCTTCTTTTTTATTTAAAACATACAAACTTTGTGTATGTTTTCGCTCTATTAACACTCTGTGTCCCTCTCTCTCTCTCTCAAAAAAAAAAATCAAATATAATTTTTTTCAAAACATATTATACGTTGAAACAAAACATGTTTCTCTTTTACTGACAGTGCACACAAACAATAAAAGTCCAAATATTGCATAAAATGTTGATTGTTCATTTATATATTTTTAGATAAACCAGCAATAGAACGTTCTGGAGCTCATTCTAAAGCAGCTGGAACTGAAGGAGAAGATGTTCGAATAATCTGCAGGGCAACAGGAGCACCTAATGTTTCATTTACATGGTTCCGTGATGGGTCAGCTGTTCCGAAGAGACCATCAAAGTACGAAATAAAGAGTCGACATTTAGATTTCATCAGTTATGAATCCATCTTGACGGTGAAGGACTTAAAGACCCAAGACTACGGTGATTATGAATGCATTGCCAAAAATGATTTGGGATTCGAAAGTTATAAAATTCCCCTCGGACAGAAATGTAAGTTTATCCTTTTTAATGTTTAGTTTATATTTGTGTTATGTGCTGAAATGTTACAAATTGTTTGGACTTATGTTAACAGTAAAACGTAGGAAAAGATACATTCACAACGTTATTCATGTTAGTCCAAAAATTACAGTAAATTCATCGAGTTGTGTAAAAGCATGTTTTCATATCTAAAAAATTATTTTGGTGTGGTAGCATTTTCTTTCTTTCTTTCTTTAATTTCGTTCTGTAGTCAAATGTTTTCTTGGATTGAACTCATTTAAGTCTGCTGAAAGTTATTTCGATTTTATTTCCAAGTATTTTGTTCTTTTCTTAACTATGTTTCAGTTCCTTATTATTAAACGACCTCTCATGCCTAACTTTTATTTCAAAATGAGGAAAGTTCCGTAGCTATAATTTTACTAGGTACTACATTTTATTGAACAATGTTTTCAGGTAGCACTCCACGTTTCACCAATGCAGTCAAACCATGAGCAATTTTCCTTTACATCTGTTGCTTTGCATTAAGCAACGCACATTATAAATGAAATGTTTTTTCAGTTTTTTTTTTTTTTTTTGAGTTATACGTTATGTAAATGTAATAAAAAAATAAAAAAAATATGCCGCCGTGCCTGAAAATCTAACAGATTTCAGTTAACTAACACAATTATAGTGCAATAATTCTGTAGTCTACAATGGTTCAATAATTCTGTAATGTACAATAGTGTATAGTACAATAATTCTGCAGTACAATAGTTCGCAATAATATGTGATACTATTACAGTATAACAAAACTTTTATGAGTTGAATTTTAGTAGAATTTAACACTTGTTAAAGTTTGCACCTTTGTTTGCATTATTTGTGTTACAACAAATGTTTCTAAATTTGAAATTTTTTGAATATTTAATATAATTTTTATTTAATTCATTTTGACATCACGACATTTTACATAAGAGATTTGAATTTTGTACTAATCCTCTTGAGGGCACAGAAACATAAAAAAATGTCTTCAATTGACTCAAATATGAAAGAGTTATTATTTTGACACTTATTTTGAAAAAAAATCTTGTTTCCATTACAGCTGCACCAGATCCACCACTATCACTTACTGTCCTAAACGCAACTCACAATACAGTACTCCTATCCTGGGTTCCTGGCTTTGATGGAGGTCTCCAGCAATCTTATCGTCTTCGGTGGAGAAATGCCCAACGCCCACCTGACGGGCCACATACCATGATTGAAGCAGGAAATGCCACGAGCATATCAGTAGGGGGTCTTGATCTTGGCACAGAATATGTTTTTGCAATTATGGCACACAATGCCCTCGGTGGAAGTGCATACCTGGAAGAAGAAGCTTACGCCATGACGCTAAGTAAGTTCAAACTAAACGAATACTGCCTTTGTGTAACAAAGTAACAGTAGTAAAACAACGTCGATAAAGCATAAAAAAGAAATTGAATTGCAAACACGTTTTTCAGAGTTTCAAGGAACTCCTTTTTCAGTGCAACAGAGTGCGAACATTGGGATGTAATGACTTTCGTTGCATTGAAAAGGGAGTTCCCGGAAACTATGAAAAACACGTCGGCAATGAAACTGCTTTTTGTGCTTTATCAGTGTTATTTTGCTACTGTTACGAACTAAGCTGTTCTGTATTAAGTATTAAATGTGATGATTTTCACATAATATGATTGTAATGTACCGTTACATAAAGTCCTTTAAAAAGACATGTTTTAAGGTAAATTTAAATCTAAGTATTTAGCCAACGACTTATATTGGGGAAAAAATGTAAGTTTGACAAGACTGCAAATTTAATTTTGTATTGTTCTTGCGAATTAAGTATTAACAACTTTTCTCAAACATTGACATTGAAAAAAACATTGAGCCCAATACACCCAAAAACATCGATATTCGAAAGCTTGGCATCGATGACGCACCCTTAGCTCCAATAACAGATTTAACTATCGGTTAACCTCTTAATCGTTTCGTTTTTGTTTCTTCCAGGTGAAGCCCCACTTGGTGAGACTGAAAAAGTGGTGGACGAAGCCTTAGCTGGGAAAGGAGACATCCCTCGCATCATCATCATCACCGTCTCCGTAGTCGGATCTTGTCTACTCATCCTCAACATTGTCCTCGTCGTGTGCTTCGTCCGCAAGCGTCGCAAGAAGCGTCTCGAAGAAGGTAGGGCATCCGAAGACGGCGAACAGCCTCTCTGTCTCTTCTCGCTGGGTAATTGGAGTTCTTTCGGTGTCTGCCTCATTTGCTTTCCTCTTATCTATCGTCTGGCAGCATGACCTCGAACAACCTTTACTCTTGGGCATCCTTTCCAAGCACCAACCCTCTTTCCCTATTTTCTCTTTTCCCCTATTTTCATATCATTCTCGTCTGAGAACGTTTTGAATTATCTTGGCACTTTTGTACTTTGATTTTAACCTAAGCAAATTCATAAAATACTGGGGTGGGGCAAATATTTTGTTACAAATAACTTACCTTATTTCTTTTGTAATGCACTGTTTATTCTAGACATCTATCCGAAGTACAGACTATCAAGTGTTAGCATTTTAAGCCTTTTTTCAATTAGTTCTTTGACACCACGGAAATAATAACAATTTGCTATTATTATCATGTTGATAATTAAATCTGTCATAATAATTAATAATAATATTGTAACAGCAATCTTGCTGCAGTGCTTCCACCGAGCATCCCTTCATCGCGCCATACGTTTCGCGTTATCTGGTCGATGTTATGGCTTAATTCTAATTCATTAAGCAAAAGTTTTATAATGTTTCATTTAGCTAATACCCTTTAACACGTTCACTTCATTTAGCTCTTGCTATTGTACGTATTGGTTATCTTTCGCACTTTTTCCACATGCGCACACTTTCACACACGTTGAGAAACTTTACTTATGTAAAATATTACAAAGTAATTGACTCACCCTGGTAAATGTTTTCTCAGGATGAAACACATTGAGCGAAACAAAATACTTGCATAAATTAAATAAAAAAAATCCTTTTGTGCACTTGTTTTTGGTAAAACAAGTCATGATTAAAATATCAATATGGATAGTTGGAGGACCTACAGGGTTACAGTAGGATCTTTAACACTTAGAAATATCCGGAAGAAGCTCTGTTTTGATCCATATAGGAATCAACGAAGTTTTCAGGGATCAAATATGGGTTTATGGTGCGGTGTGTAGCCTTCTGCTCTACCTTATACCGTCGCCTCAGAGCAACACTAAGATATCTTAGTCTTATTTCTGGGATTAGATGTCTTACTGTTGTTCTAAGGTGACGATATGCCACTAGATTTTGGTGCATACAAAAAAAAAAAAAAATGTCCGACGTTTGTTAAACTAACCGATAAAAAATATTTTACCGTAATAACAAATGCATTTAATAGTATTTTATGTATTAAAAAATGCATAAGTTACCTAGTTGCTACTGTCAGGGTTCGTGGTAAAATTTTCGATGTAAGGGATATTTTAGCGTATTTAGATCTTGGTACATAAAATGTACTAAAGTACCCTTGTACATTCAAAATAAAAGAATTATAGTAATTTTTGCAACACATGGTTATAGTCCTAAGGTTAGTGAAAAACTAGACTTTAAGCTGTTTAGCAGCTGTTATCAAAGAAACATTGATCCCAAGAAGAAACATATCAAAAAATGATTTTAAAAAAAATTACTGTACGTTTCATACTACTCTTTCAATTTTTTCAGGTGCAAAATAATAAATTTCAGAATAAACTAATTTCTTTTATTGAGACCTAAACATATACTTTTATCACTTTAAATGTGCAAGATGCCTTAAGGTACAACAAAATACTCCTTAAGTCTGAGAAGATTTATTTTTTTGCGGAAAAGTTTTCTTTAGAACTCAAAAAATAATAATTCTCATGCGCTACAATATTTTATATGAATGTAGGAAGTAGGAAGTATGCGTTTTTTATAAGTTTTAGCAAACATTTTAGTCAAATAGAATAGACAAATAATCTAAACAATGCTCTATAGCATATCAATATTCGTTTTCCTATTCAAAAAAACACTGAAAAAAATTGTATTATTTTTCTTATTTTCCTTTTAAGTTTGATATTAGTTTCCAAGTATATTAAATCCATCTTAGTAAACAACTTCGAAAAATTTAGCTATCCCTTCGAGGCATTATAGGCTAGTATCGCAGTATACTGAGTATTTCTCTCATATGAATTCATAAAATGTGATAAATTAATCTAGATTCAACCAATCACAATCGAAATTTGGCTATTTGCATTTTAAAACATATTTTTTTTCCCTTTTGTGTCATATTTTTCTGCTTTTTTACTGTCACAACTTTCCTAATTTGATATTATCTAATAAACTTAGTACTGACTAGTTTGTTTTTCTACTACATTGCTATGCACTTGATATTAGTTCTTTGATATTAGAACTTTAAATAAACAGCATAAACATACCTTCACAAGCATCAAACATAAACGATTACTTTTTGTTGGCATGTTTTTCTTATTTCATCTTCCTATTCATCTATTCATTTTGCTATTGTTTTCTTTAAAAATATTATGTAAACCTTTCAAAATAATTTATCCATAAGTTTCATAGGCTTATTAAAATTATAGGCGCATTTTGTGTTTTAAAATTACTTCAACTAGGTAGTGTTTCATTTACAGACGTGTGCACATTTCTAGAATTGAAAAGAAAATCATTAACAATGAGCATTTCTGAAATTTGTCGAGAAAGCGAAATAAGTTCTTTTAATAGGTATTGAATAGGGAAGTTGCAACATATTAAATGTTCATATTTTGGCTATTAGATATTGTTAATTGACCCTCAAAACTAAAAAATTCACCATCGCCGAATTTTAAAACACCGTGATTGATTTTTGATGAATTTTTAAAAATCCACGCGCAAAAGTGCGCACTTCTGAAACGTCCCGAGCGTACGTCACAGGGCGCGAATGGTCAGCCTTCCGCCGAAGATCCCCTTGTTTTCGCGAGGGACATTTTGAGCGCGCTGATATTTTTATTTTTTAGAAATTCAATATTCCTTTTTGACACACTATGGAGACCGGATTTGTTAAAGCACAATCTAAATAATCTTCCTCATTTAACATCAATGATGATATTCGAATATTTCCGAGAGGATGAGAGGTTTAATGTTTCAGAAACGCGAGGAGTTAAATGGGACGAGATAAGCCTTTTACGTTTCGTCTTCGAAGTCGAATGCGTGACCTTCGGCTTCTCCCCTATCGGAAGATCGCATGACGTCACTTCCTATGCCATTTGACGTCACAAGCACTTGAACTTTAAAAATTAATTTAAAAAAAACTACCTATCGTATTGCAAAAATTTTTTCACCTATGATGTTCATACATGTTACTCTATCATATAAAAATAAGATTGAAAAATCAAAAACTTCCCTATTATTGAGATTTTTTTTGGCAAACATATTTATAAAAATATTACTCAGATTGATTCCTTTTTGCATGGTAAATTTATATGAATTGTAGTGGGCGCAAAGAGATGGCTGAATCATATGACATTGGAGGGCTGAAAATTAATTCTTTATGACATAGATATTTACGATATTTGAATGCATTAAAAGATTTTGTTTTAATACAATTTTATTCCTCCCGAAAATATATTGAAAGGAACTGTCTTAATAAGTTCAGTATCCTGTAAAACATTTTTTGTATTTTTCGAACTTTTGCAGAAAGCTTATACAATATGACCCTGCTGTGCTATTCGAAGACTTTGTGTCTCGATGACCTCGAGAACTGTCTTGCACATGTAGAGAGTAACTTTATTTATTTTTATTAAGTTATCTTATGCTATGGGTACACCATTCGAATTCTCCAAGCATATTGTGTATGCCTTTGGAAGCTATATGGTTAATATGTTGCAAATTATTTTATTAATTAAGATAGTCCAAAAAATTGCCAACAACTTTCAAGTTATTTTTTCTCATGACTTCTTTCAGACCTAACGTTGGCGGGAAGATTACGCGATCCTCAGGGCGGGTACGCGGGGGAAAGTCTTATAGACTGAGCTTGTACGAACTTTATATTACACCTGCTCTTTCTAACCTTAGGAAGTTAGTCTAGTCGATTTTAAATTATTATGCTTTTAGTATGGCTGTGGAATTTTAATTAAAAAAAAAGTGGCAGCAAGAGTGAAAGAGCTATAACTTATTTGTTTTTCTTTGCTACGATGATTATATTTTTATAAAATCAAATTTGCATTTCCAATTTATATCTCATATAAGGCAGATTTCATGCAATTATTCCTCTTATTTCTCAAAGCTCTAAAATAATATATCTGTTACAAATCGGAATGAAAATATTAATCAGAGACTCTTACATTTGAAATATTTAAAAAAAAAAACACGTTTGAAATAGGTTTGGATACTTTCAGTCTAGAAATGAGGTCACGTCTGTACATGAACAAAAAAAAAAAAAATCAAGGTTGTAAATTTAAAAGCAAGTTTTGTGGTTCGAACTACTAATTTTGAATTTATGAAAACTGCTCTCTAGAATTGTATTATCTTTTCTATCTTTTCTCTCTGTATGCTGCATTGGTAAGTGCTGCAGAGGTTGGCAAAGATTTGTCAGAGTAAGTATTTGTTGTAAGTCATTTGTTTTATAATAAAAAATAAACTATTTTCCAGGTCGCGACATTTTTTTTAAAATTTGGTCACTTAAAACAAGCAGAGTGAAATAATTTTGATACATTATACAAATAAATTGACCTTTTTCTTTCCAAACAATAATATAGTTTTAGAAATCTATCCATATTATTTATGTAATGAAATACTGTAAAATAAAATAATTATAAGATAAAATTTACCTTTTCTAAAGTATCCTTTATATGCTGTTTTCCGTTTCAATGAGACAGTGAATTTGCTATTGGCGTAAATAGCGAATAAGTTTAAATTTGTGGGTTTTTAAAAACATTTAAGTTAACTTGTAAATGAAAAAATTGAACTTGACACACGGAATAAAAACAAATACTGATCTAGTAAGCTGAAAAGATAAATCATAAGATGAGTGAAGTTTCACTATGTGCAAATATGAAAAATAACTTTTAAATTTTCAAACACAACCAAATATAAGTAATTATGATTTTACTATAACAACCAATATTTCCTTGATTGGTAATTTAAAAATGCTTTAGAGATTTTCGAAACAAAATTGACATTTTCTAAGACGACTTAAGTGTATTTTTAATACTAGACTGTTGAATGAGGGATTTCAAGAACCTCCAGTCTTAATTTTTCAGCTTTAAATGCACTTCATTACACACCAATGAAGCTCTATCATTTCTATAGCAATGCGTCTGCAATATGCAAAATTTATCAAAGTTAATAAATAATTACTGTTAATTGCATATGCATTTACAAAATTACAAATGTTTCGCATGTTTCAGGTTAACTATAAATAAAAGGGTTGATATCAATTTAAAAAAGAATGACAAGGCTGCACGTTACAATATGTCAGAGCAGTACAGCAATCAGAAATAATTTTTTGAAGGGAAGAGGGTGAGTGGCGTCCTAACAGTCTTTACAAACATAAAAAAAAGCACTATTATTGGCTATGTGACTTAAAACCAAGGATTCTCTGGTTAAAACTTGACCCCTTAACCGTCACCGCTACCCCCCCCCTCCTGCAGCAGAACATCAAACCCATAGTTATCGTAAGATAAATAAATACCTTTGTGCTGAATAGTAAAGTCAGACCATACAACGTAAGTAGAAGCACAAATTTGTAAATTACAGCAGACACGTGTTTCGGCGTTACAGGGAACGCCTTTTTCAATGCAAAAAATAATGAGCTTATGGATGAAAAGACATCCGACAAAAGCCAAGAGCAAATAAGCATGCAGCTTAAAAGATAAAAACAGCGGATTAGCCAAACACCCATGACAAAGTTATAAACCGATCAGGAACCAATAGGAATGCAAGCAAAGGCTAGGAGCTTTCCTAGCCTTTGCTTGCATTCCTATTGGTTCCTGATCGGTTTATAACTTTGTCATGGGTGTTTGGCTAATCCGCTGTTTTTATCTTTTAAGCTGCATGCTTATTTGCTCTTGGCTTTTGTCGGATGTCTTTTCATCCATAAGCTCATTATTTTTTGCATTGAAAAAGGCGTTCCCTGTAACGCCGAAACACGTGTCTGCTGTAATTTACAAATTTGTGCTTCTACTTACGTTGTATGGTCTGACTTTACATAGTTATCGTATTTAGGGGTTTTTATATTCATAGGTTGTCACCCAGCTCGAAAAAACGCATTAGAATTTCATCATTTTTGAAACTTTTTTAACATGAAAATAGTAAAAAAATATGGATTACTTCACTTGTGAGGGGAAAAAAAGGATTGAAAACGAATATTAAAACATAAAAAAAGCAAGGCCATAATTGAGAACTTGTTAAAATTGAGTACCTGACGTTTAAAAAGTACTCTTTACAGTTTCTCACCGTAGTTTTAGTTATGTACTTTCAAAAACAAACCTGCCATTAATTCTTAAACCAATTATTCTTGTCACAAGCAATTGGAGAAATTGAAAACCATTAAATCCTTTGTGGTTCTCAATTCATTAACATGTATACCTCATTTTTCGCTCGACAGAAAACCTTAATAAATGATTTAAAAAGCTTTCATTTCCGATTCATTTATCCTTTCGTGATGATGCCATCGGAAATGTGACAAAACTTTTCGAAGTTTTTACTTAATTCAAGCTTTTTCTCCAAATAAATAAGTAAAAAAAAAAAAAAAAATCTAACGCAAATACAATCGCTTGGTTTTCCGTCAACAACATGAAACCTACGACGCATTATCGCAAGAAGGAATTTAATTAATGGCTTCCTTCGTTATTTTCTTGGAGAATACCTGTCGAGTTTTTGGTTTGTTAATTATTGTTTTCTTTTATTCGTTCATCGGAAGAATTTCTTTGAATGTGTATTGGTTAACGATAGCTAATTTATCAAAGGTTAACCTGACTTATCCCTCGGGTGAGTTACAGGGAGCAGAGAACGGAAAAAATGTATTGTGCTTCAAGGATTTCTGTAATGAAAAAGTTACTTTTTGATGGATTACCTCCAACTAGGCATGGGAAGAACAAGTTTCTTCGAACGTGTTAGCAAAAAATAGAAGAAATCCAAAACCATTCGCCCCTCACTATCTGACGGCTTCAGCATTTAAATAAAAAATACGAAAAAAAAAATTGTTCTCTATTGTATCTTGCAAAAGACAACCTTTTCGAAATGTGAGAATGAGAAAATATCACCCCATTTTTTAAAAACTAAAGTGATATATTTTCTTGCACAAAAAGGAAATATATTCTTAGAACAAATAAATGAATTACAAGCGTTTTAATGCACAAAAGTTGCAATATTACTCCAGACACGTATTTCGGGGTTACAAGGACCCCCCTTTTTCAGTTCAAAGAAGTGGATTGATTACTATTGGATAAAAAGTCATCCGAGGAAAGCTAGTAGTAGGAGTAACTTTCCTCGGATGGCTTTTCAATCAAAAGCTCACACTTCTTCGCATTGAGAAAGGGACTCTTTGTATCCTCGAAACACGTGTCTGCAGTAATTTGCAATGTTTGCGCATTAAAACTTTGATAATTTATTAATTTGATTTTGAAGAACAAAGGTTTTATTCTTAGATATTGTCACTTAATAGTTTTGGAAGTAGTGTTTATATTTTGAGTGGGCAAAACAACAGTGAGTTACTAGGTGAAAACACAGAACATGTGAAGTAGGATGTATGGAAAGCTATTTCAAAATTTTCAAATAATGTCCCATGCATGAAAGAAAAAAAAGGGATTAATCATTTCAACATTTTGAACACGATTAAATTCAAGTGTCACTGCAATTAAACCTGAACGCTTTAAGAGAGTTCATAAAGTATAACAGCTTTCATTGTTTCAATAAAATACATTTTGAGACTGGTAACATAGTCATAAAATCGAAAATAAACTGCATTATTTTCAAAGAATTCTTTTATTTTTTTATTTATTTTTTTAAGATAAAAATGTTTCTGATAATGGAAAAGAAACTGCAATCATCAACTGCTAAAAACGAAACGTATAAACATCTAGAGTGTAAAATAGAGAAAAAAGCGCAAATAGCTGAATTAGTCGTAACATAATTTAAATGGAGTAATTTGTAACAAGGACACATATATTATAAAATATTTTGTGATGTATTTTTTGGAAATGTTCCTTCAGTTTTGATAGCATGAATTTATATTCTAATTTCAGAAAGTGACCATTCCAGCAGCAAGGCGGCCACCATAGAAATGTACGCTCCCAGTAGCTACAATGAGGGTCTAAATGGCGAGAGCTTGAGCTGCAATTCTGAGAAGAGTGACAACTACTCAGACGGACACAGCGCTGGGGGATACTCGGTTAGTTCACTTTTAAATAGTTTTTTTTTAATCTGGTAATGTTGATTTGCTAAAAGATTAAAAAGCTGAAACATCTTCTCAAAAGCGTACATGATATTTAAAAAAATTAAATAGATCTGAATTTTTTATATCCAGACAAATGTACATGAAATAAAATTTCGTGTGTGTAGTGTAAGAAAGATTCTAAAACGTCCCAGCAAAAAAAAAAATGGGCAGCTAATTTTTTCCACTAACATACCTAGCTAAAACAGCAACGTTTCACACTAAAAGTCAGTTTGTTGTATTAACCTGAAATATTTTAGTAGAAATCCGAAATATTTTTAATCTAAAACACTCATGTTTTTTGTAATAAACCAATAAACTTAAGAGAAATGTTAAATATGTTTATGATAATAGCTCCTAAAGCAAACATGGCCAAAGCTAAAGCCAAACTGCAAGCGAATCCCAACCAGCTTAGTTCCCAGGAATTCTTGCAAAGTTACATTATAAAAGATACTGCCATTAGTTCTTGCACGGAAATAATTGCACGGGAATCCCCGTATTTTGCACGGAAATGACATGACTTTTCGGAAATTTCTTACAGTATGTAAAAGATTAAATTCAAAGATTTAATATATATTTTAATTATCTACATACACTATTGTAATAGTTATTTTTAGGACAAAACTATGTAATATACATCGTTTTTTTAGGAAACTAATGTTATGAAGAACTGACTGTCGTTTATTGATATTCTAAATTTAAGAAAAAGGTTGTCTTTGCCAAAGGTTTATGTCTTTTAAAGATTTTGGTTTTACGTTTTTTAACTCATACTACATATTAATTGTAATTTTTTATTTTAGGAGGAACAGGTTAAAGCTGAAACCACAGCCTACATTAGTGCTCACTCTGATGGAACTTATATCCCTGATTCTTCAATGCCTTATTATTGTCCCTATCCCTACCCTGATCAAGGTAAGTAACCAACAATACCGTATTTTAATATCATCTACATACATTAACAACCTTATTATTTTCGCTTTCACATTTTTGAAATGCAATAACCATATTATATACACTCTACTTTCGAAGAGGATGACATTTTCGCCAAGCAAATGTATTGTAATAATTTTTGTTTATGTTTTTGAAAACTAATGTTTTGTAAATTTTTTTAGTCAACTTGGAGGACAGATACGACCGTGGTGGTGGTGTTCCCAATAAGCTTTTATATGGAACAGAAGAGGATTTTTATACAAGCGCTCTAAGGAGGAATGCCTATAACTTGAAACTGGGCGACAGACCCGACGTAAGCTTTACTCTTAATAAACTAAATTTCTTAGTAGAAAGAAAGTATGTTTATGGTTTAGTATGCAGTAATTTAGTAAACTCATGATGTCACTTAAACAAAGTGTAATTACTTTTTTCTATTAGAAATACTGAAGAAACATTGAACTATAAGCCACTGCAGGAACGACTGCCCTAGACAAATAGTTTATTTCAATTTAAATATCAAAACAACTCAAAAAATCCCAACAAGTCAGTAAATTTAAACAGACATCGTGTTTAAGCAGGTTTAAAGTATTTAATTCTAGTATAATTAAGAAAAAATAATTCATACACTTTTGTAGATGTACAAAAATAGATTTGGTATTACCAACAAAAACATTTTTCATTACAAACAAAATAGGTCGAGTAATTTCGCTTACGATTCAAATGTATTTCTGTATTTTTCCCGATCACATTCTGATGTGCTTGTATATGCACAAAGTGCTTTAATGATCTTTAATGCAAATAAATGATGTATATTTTGTTAGATTACGGAGCTAAATTGAAACTATTAAAATTGCTCATTAAAATGAAGGACCTTCTGGTTTCCCTGCACATTTGTGTGTTACCTACTCTAAAAAGTCGATTATGCGTTGCTGATATCGATTTAAAGAACATTACAAATTTATTGTAGCATTTAAATATTAATAAATGTGTTCATTAATGTATCGATATAGTTTAATAATGTGATTAAAATACACTTTTATAGTAGACATTTTTCAAGTAAATATCCTTAAACGCATATAAAAGAAGCAGAATTGTAACACAACTGGTATTAAAATCGGTTTCAAGTTGCATGAGATGCATCACATTTTAATAATAAGGATGGTCATTTAGATATCAAATACCGTAGAGTCCGTTTTTTAAAGTATCAGTTAAAATAATAACCCACTTAACACAATACATTTTCAATGTACTTAACTAATGTAATGTGTTATTTTGATCCCGGTTAATGGAATTCCCGTTTATTAGAGTATTTTTTCGAGCTAAAATGGCTATTCCATTATGCGGGTTCGACTGTAACATAACATGAGTTAAAGGATGTCTTGGTGATGTCTTACTCTTATATTATTGCCTACCGTAGAGGGAAAGACTTTGTGATAGCATGGTGTGAAACTGTGCTACATCATATATGTTAATACCTATGCAATAAAGCAAAATTAAGTTACACTGAAGATAAAGCAGGGAGTAGCACATTTCAAACTTTCAATCTGTCACAAAAACAGCATCCTACCAGTAATATTTGCGTCATAATCTATTGGCAGAATCTAAAGCCTGCTATTATATAAAGCCGTCCCATCGGACGGTAGTATACATTCAGTTCATTACCGTATTTTGCTATAAACGCATTTTCAATCATTAAACCGGCCCATTTATGTTAATTTACTTTTTCTTGTTATTTCAGACATTTGAAAAAGGGGTCTACCCACCCCCTCCTCCTGGTCGCACTGCAGCAAGTGGTGCAGAAATGCATTACAATCCTGGCAGCGACCACTATGTTCCATATCCTCCAGGCGGACCAACCTCCTCCAAGCCCTCACCGGCTCTCAGCACTTTCAATCCTCATGCGCAAGGTGTCACACACTCCCCGGTGCATTCGACGCCCAATCAGTGCAATCACATGCCTCCCGGTGGCCCACCCGGGGAGCTCGATGGACATCTCGTCTGACGAAGCACCCCGGTCTAAAGTAGCTTTGGACTCATCCACTAATGTGCTATTTGCCCTTTTTGAAGCATCGAGATTATACAACTGAAACGTACGCAAGACGTCACATGGACAGTGTAGAAACTTTCTGTAACTAGAAGACGTGTGATACTACTTCTACGTTTGCTGATCGTCAAAAATCGTCACATGAGTGATCGTCTGTCTAAAAAAAGTAGTCCACCGATTACTGTGAATCAAGGCTTAAATGTTTCTTAAACACATCTTGAAAGTGAGGAAGACCTGATGGAAAGCTTAATCCAGTTAAATGTGTTTCCGTACAAAAATGCAAGTTACCAACTCTTGATGGATTGTTAAATATGATTGAATTGTGGAAGCGCGTTCATGATTTTCAAACTTTCATTGTTTGTGAGACAGATAATATTCAAAGATATCTTTTGTAATAACGTATTCCTTATATGTTTGAAATCTAGGATATGCTAGGTGAGATTCATTCGTATGTGAAATCTTCCTCTAGCACATATGCTCGCCTTTTTAACGGAAACAATTTGTAAATATCAAGACCAAACTACACGGAATAGACTTGACTGTTAAGCATTTTATGTTCTGAATCATGTTTCATGCATTTTTAAACAACGTGACAATAAAGTGAAGTAGCAAGAGATCGAAACTATATGATCGTTGAATCCAACAAATGTAGTTCTTTCTGGAGATTGTGTCTTTACTCCTTATCCGCTTTTTTCTTAAAACCAAATGCCTCTTACTGTCTTAGCCAATTGGATGCGGTGTGAAATGTGCAAGTTTTACATCATCCAGCTACATTTTTTTCTTTATGTTTCGAAGAAATGGCATTTTGACACTAATCTTCTCTCAATAAACTGCATGAATTACTACTTCTTCCTTACTCATGCGTACTACATGAACAAATTGGATTCAGCTGCTCGAATCTGAATAATTTGCAGTGCTCTAAGCTGCATAATTATCAGTGCCCTAACCTGCGTAATTATCAGTGCGTGGAATGTATCTGCCCTGTGGATGTATTTTCCGGCCGCCGATGAGCTTTTATTGAAAACGATTTGTGGTGCTCAAATTTTGTACTTGTGCTTCAAAAAGAAAATCTCTTTGTGTGCCTTATCTTCAAAATGTTTTTACTCGGTGAAATCATTAAAAACTACTATGCTCTTTAATGTGCGTTATTGTGAAAAGAATGGAGTTATGCCTATCATTGGACTACTAAATAAGTCATTGGGTAAAATTATATTTATAAAATTTAATTTTAAACAACATTCAAAGCAATAATTATAGCTTGTATCTATTATATTGATTATATCTAAGAGTCAATTGCTCACGGTTTGAATTACACTACTTCCAAACGTAAGATTTTTATGATTTTTCGATCGCTGTTTGCTGTTATGACTTACTTTTGGAGACATTGTTAATTTCGATACAACTTCGGCAATGCTAATAGATATAATTTGAAAACTTTGATTGTGATAATGCCAGTTTGATGATATTAATTATGTATTGAATCATCAAATAGTATCTCAGTCACTCTACCTATCTTACCAATCCTGTATGATCATACATTTAGTCACTAAATTAATGACATTACCTACTCATTAAGTTTAAAAATGATGAAGTGACCCTTTTTTTGGTGACATCTCTATGTCTTTAAACTTGTGCTTCTAATTCTAACTGTGTGACTGTTGGTGACATTCAAACCAGTGAACACCTATAAAGTGAATATTTTTTAAAAAGCTATGATAAATATAGTATCTTCAATTTTTCCAATAAGTGATTTTTTATTTATTTTTTTTTCCATTATAAAAATAATCACGTGTTTTGGATTAACATTTTCAAAGACAATTCATTTTAAAGAAGATTTCACAAAACGCATTTGCTTATTTAACAATGCGACAGTACTCATTTTTTACAGGATTTTTTTTTATACTTTCTTTTTACTTCGTAGTAGTTTTTTTTAATAACTATTTTTTTAATGCTTTGATCAACTTTTATTTACACTCTAATTTTTATTTTAATCAAATTTTTGTGTTCTGAAACGTACGCTTTGGGTGGGATCTCATTTTAAGACCCTAAGCGAAAATCTCAGGAAAAATTTAGAGTTTCAACTTTGATCTTTTCATGGTACATTTTTCATGTCACAAACTATATTATAACAAACATAATGTTAAGTTTTATTTTAGTATATACATTTAGTTCTTATATTAGAAAAACTTATATTAAAATAATCTTCTTCTAAGAATCTTACATTAATAAGTATTACTGAAGTAAATTTAAATTAAATTTTTTCTATATATTTTCTAAATATTGAAAAAAAAAAACACATTTTTTCCCCGTTACTCTTATGTTTCTCTTAAATTTGGAGAAATAAATTGTTTAAAATGCTGTTTTAAAATTAGATCTAAATAGATTACAACGAGAAAAGATACAGTTACTCATACAATAGTTAAAGTATTCGGAAAACATTTGCTCGTAGGTGGGAACTTATTTTTCTTTCAAGAACTATATTCAGAAAATCTCATATTTTCTTAGAAAAAATAATTGAAAAATAAAATTTTCCTTCTATTGTTTGTCAGTTAATACTTATAATTACGTTCTCAACATAACGGCATTTGGTGCCGTAAAAAACTCTTTACATCATTAAAATGAAAAAAAAAAAAATCCAAGTAATTTTTCAGTTGACATCCTCAAGAGTTGTCATTATTATTCTTTTAATAATTCAAGAAAGAACTGAATTATTAAAAAAATAAACTGCAAATTTACGATTATATTTGTTGGGGATATTTGTTTATAAATTATTCAAACAGAAATAAGGTGTATAAACAAACAACCTAAAGTGATTTGCATTAGTAGTCCTTTTTTATGAAAAGCTCATGGAACATAAATGGGCAAAATTTTTCAACCCATACTTTTTTCACTCTTTGCGTTATAGTCAACGGGTTTCCTTATTTGAGAACAAGATTTTTGCCGTTTAGAGTTCGATACTACATGCAAATAAGTACATTAACAAAAAAAACATCACAATGCTGAAAATTATTATTATTTTTTTAATAGAGAAATATTTCTGACAACAAAGAAGGTTAAAATAGTGGTAAACTTATTTTTTAAAAATGATAAGAAAATAAAATTATTTATTACATTTGTTAGCACTGAAAATATGTTCCTATAAAAAGGATGCTTTCAATGATATCCGATTTCTTCGTAGTGAATAAATCGTTTTTTAGATTTGTTTAAATTAAGAATACAAATGTTACGCTAATATTACATCTTGCCATATAATTTATTTTGTGTTAAAAATGTAATTCATTTTGTTTACTTCTTTTGTAAATATATTTTTACTTTGATACGTTTTCTTTGTAGTGTTGTATTTAATGTCATGAGATGCAAATTTAGTACTTTAAACAGTGTTTCTTTGTTTTATAATATATACGTATAAATTTCATAGTTTTCAAAGTTGTAAGAGTTAAGGAAGCATTCTTTTAGGGTTTTTTGAGGGGGAGGTCACAAATTATTAAATATTAATTCTAGTTATTTTGGTAGTGTCTAAATAACATTTTATTTTAAGTTGAAAATATCGTTGTATTTATTAAAGATACTGTTACTACTGTGATACTGTGAGCTATTTTAAAAACCTAAAGAATATATAAATTTCAACTTAACTTCGTCAATGAGTTTATCTGTTATTATTTAATGCAAAAATAGTTTTATTTTTTACGAACTAATTCATGTTAAGCAGGCATAATTTTAAATGGGCATTTCAAATACAGAAGATTCACTTTCCTGCACAAAATTTTTTTAAACATACATTATGCTAAATTACAGTTTTGTTTACGATTAAAGAACGGTATCACCTTTTTTTCAAATCTGCATTGAATTTCAGTAAGAAAAAGCATTATAAAATAGAAATATTTAATGTGATTTTTCATAACCGTTGATTGTTTCACAAACTTAAATAAAATGTATTATGATGAATTTGGTCTCCTTACAATGAGAAATAAATTGACAGACATATAATTTTGTCGTTAAAAAATATTTTAAGGCATAGTTTGTTTAACCAAATCTTTTTTTCAATTTCTTTATTTTTCGGTACCAAATTAAAAAAAATGGTGTATGAGAATACTACCTTTTAACGAAATTAACGATTTGATAGCAAGTTTAGTATTTAGCTTTGATAAATACTTTTTAAGTTTCCTTGGGAATTAATTATATCAGCTGACAATTTTGGCGTTGTATTTCAAAAAAAAAAAAATATATAATTATTAATATGTGTGATAATTATTGTTGTGTTATGTGTTATAATAATTAATATTTTTCTCTAAATTAAGACCATTTAATTAGTCTATCCTTTTCTTTCACACATAAGGAATAATTTCCAGAAATTTCAACTGAAGACTTAAGTACGATTGATCTTTCAATTGAAAGTCGGATTTTTATGTGCAATTTTGTCGTTTAATGGAGAAAGAAATCTTGGATTATTTCTTTTAATTGAAGTCAACTGAAATTTAGCTCTTCTTTTGTAAATAGGAAAAACATTTTCAGCATCATTCCGAATGTCGACATAAATCTTTAATATAAAAAAAAACTTGCTGAAAGAAATTAAGTGTTATTTTCCCAATTTTACGATAAATTGTTTTATGAATGATATTAGTTCAGAAATACTCAACAGTGGCTGACTGAATAATAGCACTTTTTTGTATTTGTGATATATTTTAATAATATTATAAAACGAAAGAAACACTGTTATTCTTGTGTTGTCTAGTCGCAATCTTTGTTCACCAAAGACTGATTTTGATGAGTTTTCTCTAAAAAATTTCCTTTCTTTTACGGAAATTAAAAAAATAAAAATTCTCTTTAATGTGTTGTATTATAACGATTTCGTGACATATTGTAAAATAATGTATAATAATTTAATACTTTTGCGGCACTAAAAGTAAAGGTTTGATGTGCTAAGTACTTTTGAAGAACTTCATTTAATAATTTCTTTGTAAAAAAAACGTGTAAACTGAAGCAAAATTTGTAATTTATAAAATATAAAGGATAACAAATTTGTATTGGTAACACACTTTAATATCCTTGAAAATCTGACATTTTTAATCAACCATTATATAGTTCAAAATCAAAGTAAATTTATCAGCTAAGCTTACACGCGAAAGTATTTTCAAGTGACGAAAGTCTGGCTTTATTTTTTACATTGAGTAAATACATTATGTTTATTACTGGTATTTTATGTAATATTCAAGATGTGTTTGTACATATATATGACTTAAAACTATTCTGCAATATCGTCCCAAAAATATTTATATAGTTTAACCACAGCAGAAGAAAATTACCTTTTTTTCTTTCTGATTGTGTTTTGTTTTCTCATTTCATTTTGTATAAAGTCTTTATTTTGTATGTGTACGTCTGTTTTTCGTTCTTTCAAAATAAGAAGTTGCTACCAAAACTTCCGATTTTGTCCTAACTATTAACATTAAGGTCCAATGAAACTGTAAAGGTATATTGTGTGTATGCGTGTTTTTCATTGACATAGTCTTTTCAAACATTTAACATCATCTTCATTGATTTTGATATGACCTAGAAGAAAAAAAATGTTTTGACATAACTCCATGTATGATCTGAGTGATGCAGAATAAATTTGTATATAAAACATGAAATATGATTGCTTTTTTAATTTTTACAAATATCATAAATGCGTAATTTAGTAATTCTTATTACTGCATATTTGGAAAACCTTTTCTCGTACATGGGATTTTTCCAGAGTTAAAATTATACATTTTGAAGGTTAAAAAGAAAATTTGCGAAAGCTTTCTGTGCACATATTTTTTTAAATCATTAATCGATTTCTAAAAATTAATTATACTAATACACATGATTATATTTTTATATTTTTGAACGTATGCTTTTTTTTTTCGTTTTTTTTTAAACATTTTTTTTTTTTTTTAAATTTTTGATCATTGCAATTTTTAAATTTGCATTTATTACTAAAATGATCTTTTTTGCCAGTAGTTTACAAAATAATCGCTAGAAATATGTGCATTTGTTTGATTATATTTTTCATAGAAAAGATTCTTGGGTCCCTTCAAATACATACACATGGTGTTTCTGAACTCTTGGGCAAAACTTTAAGGGGAAATAGCACATATCTAGACAAACAATATAATAGCAAAAATAAGGGTCCCAAACTTCTTCCGAATGATATAGGAGCCACTAAAATTAAAAGTCCAAAATTTCAAGCGATCATAAAAAACGGAAAAATGGGTCGATTCGTTTATGGTTTTCTCAAAATTATTCTTTTTATCAGTATTTTCTTGAAAATAAAATTTGAAGCTGTAGTTCGAAAAATGCCGATAGAGGGCGCTTTAGACTTTGGAGTAACGAACAACTATTTTTCACAGCTATTTTTGAATCTCATTAAATGTTATCTAGTGCTTGGACTTAAACTTAAATTTTGAGCTCAAAATTTGAATTGTTGGGAGTGATTAAAATGTGAAAACTGAACTGTCTTCAAAGGTTGAAATACGCATTGTCACAAAAAAAAAAAAAAAAATGCATGCATCAAGAATAAAATGAGCTGCAACTAACAAACTCGGCAAGAATGTAGTTTGGTAAGAGGTAATTTAAATTTCGGCAACAGTGACGAAAGAGACTGCGCCTTGCGCATACAAGATGCGCAGATAGGTACGATTGAACGTGTGAAAGCTTGTGTCAAAGGGCACTTTAAAAGAAACTGTCGAGTTGTAAGGACGCTATTGTGACTAAGACGACTTTTCAGAGGTATACGAACAATTGTTGAACTTTTAAAGGGACGTACAGAAGGTCCCAGAGAAGCAGGTGGTTGTACGCGTGTATCTGCCGCCACCTCGGTCGGAGCGATATGGTCGTAGCTTAGAGTAGGAAAAAATAAATGAATCGTTCCATTGCGGTCGGTTAAGGCATTCCAGAAAAAGAAATGAACGCGAAGATCGCACATCGCAAGAGCCGTCCTTGCCGTATCAACAAGATCGCTAACATTAGTTACATGAAATTTAACCCCTTCCAAGAAACTGGTGGTATCAAGAAAAACAATCCTAAGTAGACTGAAAGATGCTGGTATCTCTAACCGGCGTCCTTTGAGATGAATCGGATTTTCGTCGATTGCATTTTTGCTGCACTTAAGTAGCTGGGTTGTGACATACAGATGCATGTTATCTTCAACGATAAATCCCGATTTAGTCGCAGTGGTCATAGATAACCTATTTTACTCCATACCGCGCCGTGTTTTGTCTTGTATAGCTGCTAGAGGAGGCTATACAACTTACAGTTTTGCAACCTTTATTATGTCATAACTTCTCAAAAAAACAAAATTCTATTCCAAATTCGTAATTATTTCCTTATCTTGTTACAGGCCACATATATTTTAAGTTTCGTGAAGATCGCTCGTTTCCTTCTGGGTTAATGTATTTTTTTTATGACAGTTATTTCAGCTTTTGTACACAGTTCAGTTTGCGCGACTTAATCACGTCCACTGATTCTGATTTTTAGCTGAAAATTTAAGTTTAAGTCCAAGTATTAGAAAAAAATTAATGATATTCAAAAATGGCGGTAAAAATTATTGTTCGTTACTCCAAAGTCAAAAGCACCCTCTATCGGCATTTTTTAAACTATATATTCAAAATTTTTTTCGAAAAATACTAATTAATAGAACAGTTTAAGCGAAAACCGCAAGCGAATCGTCCAATTTTTCCGTTTTTTACGATCATTTGAAATTTTTGAGACTAAACTTTAATGCCGCCTATCTCTTTCGGAAGACGTTTGGGACCCTCGTTTTCCTGATGAATTTTCTGATTTGCCCAAGAGTTCAGAAACACCCTGTATATGTAGATACTATATTTCATACATTTTCTTTATGTAGGTGTAAAATGCTCTATTATTTTTAATACTTTTTTATAAAATGTTTGTACAATATACCTAATTAGGTTTAATATACCGCACTGACTTGACTTCAAAATTATTGCTTTAAAATGTTTACATTAAAAGAAAAACAAATCATGAAGGTTTTAAATAAATACAAAAACATATTCAAGATAAGAAAAAAATGTCACTGTGCATAGTCATTTTTCCTGTCATATTATAACCCTAGAAAAGTAGACTGTAGTTGAAACGGCCATGATTGGCACTAGCAGGACTCCGATGTTCTTATTAAGACACCGAATGTTCGGTTATAGGATATGATCCAGTGCTGTATATGATGCATATATGTGCACTAGCTGAGAGCAGGAGTGACAAAATACATAAAATGAAAATACACTTCATTATGATAAAACAAAAGTCGGAGATAATTTCAGCTGCCTCTAGTCCGCGGTTGTTGCTTTATGCAATGCGCAATCGATACAACAAATAAATCATATTTTTACGAAAAATAATTTTTTACTTATGTTCAATAGGCTTTGTACTGCATACTTATGAGAAGAAAAAAAAATAATATTTTAAACTAAAAGTGGATGTTAAAACATTGCTCCACAATCGCAGTAAAACGAAGCATAGCAATTTTGAACTTTTAAACCTGAAAATTAAAAAAAAAAGAAAAAAAAAACAATTTTTAGTGGTTTTGGTGTTTTTAAAGGAAAACAGTTCCGAATTTCGTGTCTTCCGGATATTGGGATTCCTAATTTGCGGTCTCATACTGTATTACTCATCGTGATTTATTTTTAAAAAATGGAAAAAAAATATATTTCAATGGCAAGCTGAGTATAAATTTCTTTTTAACTCGATTAACATTAAATAAAATTTGTCTGCAACAAACAGTATGAATACAGCTGAATGCTCTCAGAGCAGAGAACAGAAAATTTTTCATACGGTCAGTCTAGCATTCAATTTAATTACTACGATAAAAACAAAACGTTGTGTATTAGATAACCGAATGGTAACGCAGAGTGTTAAGTTAATTTTAAAAAAAAAAGAAGGAAAATAAGTCACAAAATAAAATTCATTAATTTTTCTTTTTTTTTCAGTGTTTCAAGCCTCAAAACCAGCTGCAACAGAGTGTTATAAGAATACAAAGGCATGTCTTGCACAACTATCATACTATAGTTTTTTGACCCCCCCCCTCCCATTTTTGCTCTTAAAGTAAAAGGGAAATAAAGTTGAAAGGAAAAGGGACACAAAATACATAAATGATTTTTAAAAGAAACATGAATGCTTTTCTTTAAACAAATTTGGTACTTCCTATATGATATAAATCTTAGTTTTCTTAATATTTTAAATATTTTTGCTCATTAAAGGCGATGAAATGAAATAATTAACGTGCTTTTATTCCTTTGAGGGGGGGGGAGAGGTGTAAGTCCAAAAGATGTATAAAAAATATTTCAGTCGGAAAACCTTGAACTTGTAAAGGATTTACTCGGTTTAAGGAGTATTGAAACCATTTTACCATGTTTCCTCTGCATATAAATATATGTATTTATGTGTTAAATGATTTCTCCCGGCCGACCTAATTTAAAATGTAATAAATGGAATCGAATTAAATTTGGCACAAATAAATCTCTATGTGAATTGTTAGTAATAAGTTTTTGCGGTCAAACACTCCAGAGATGCAGGATGGCGGAATCATAAGTTTTATCGTTTAGCTTATTTCTTTTTAGGATATATTGTTATACATAAAGAAATAATGCTTAGGCTTTGAATGATAATTAAAATACAAATGTACTCCATTGGGGTGTTGTGATGATTAAGATTTTGCACCAGTCGCTCTAATGAGGGTGGCGCAATCGAATATTTTTTTAGGATTCAAAGAAAGTTCAGTATACCGTTGGACCTGTATGGGAACAGCTCCGGTTTCTTCTTTCCCAGTCCCATGGTGGTGGAAGAAGATTAATTTTCATCAAACGTTAGTGCTAGTTATGTTCTTACGATTCAGCTGCTTTGTTTTATTTTAGTATCCTCCAAATTGCTGTTGTTGAACCATGAAGAAATGGCGGATGAACTGAAAGCGGAAGCAGAACACTACATTTTGTAATAGGTTATATAAATAAAAATGAGCTCTACTGCTCGCGCGTACTATCTGACTCAACCTGTTGCAAAACGAAGGGAAGTTTTCCTTTCTAGTTCATCCACCATTTCTCTGTGGGACAGCTACCTACAACACCTTGGTTGACCAAATGCTTTAACTATATATTCTGCTAGGACAAAAATTCGTGCCAACCTACTCAAGATAATGCACACATTTTGAATGGCGCTAAAGAAAATAGTAGCTGCGATAGTACGTAAGTAGAGATTTTTCATCTCTACTTAGTATAAAATTAAGTCTCCAAAAAGCGTCTGTGTGTTTAAACGCGCAAAACTCGAGAACTACCCAGCCGATTTCATTGAAATTTTAAATTTTCTTCTTTAAGTCCGGAAGAGATTTACAGTCCAGTTCGAAAACAATTTGATAAATAATTCTTTTTTACTCCAATTCAGGCCCAATTTTCACATAAATTCCCGAATGTGGGGAGGAAAAATTACTTGCACATATTAATATTATATATCCTGGGGAAAGTTAGAGTTTTTCGCGTTCTACGCAATTTGTTTCAATCGTCTAACTTAATTACGGCGGGAGTAATTCGCATTTTTAACTCGAACATTTTCAGGCTCAGATGAAATCTAGGCACTTCTTTCTTCATTGTTATTTCAATAAAAAAGAAATGATGTGTCTCACTGTTTTCTTTTTGACATCATTGGAAAGAGCGACTTTTTTTGCTCCAGATCTAATTCAACCCAAGGTCGAAGGTTTAACCCTCTATCTCAACTAAAAAGAAAAATTACAAGCGAATCAAGTGAAGTTCAAATATATGTTCTCTATTAAAATTGTTAACCATTTTATTTCGTGTTTCCATGGTTACGCTTTTAAAATCCTTTATTTATTTCCTTCTTTCTCATTTTAATTTCTTAAAAAGTAATTTTATTATCTGTCTTCATTATTCGGAAGAAATATTTTGCATGATGTTCTTTCTTTTATTTAAGCCTGATTGTTGAACATACGTCACTTGACACAACTTTTATTTTTAAGGCAGTCCGAGAAAAGCCGCGCAACGCAGATAATATAAATTTTATGGAATAAAATTGTATTGACCCCAATACACTGTTTGATGTTCGTCACAAATGGTGTGTTTTTTGTTTTAATGTATAGTCATGTATACCAGGAAGAATAAATTAAAAATTAGAAAATATGTTTGTGAACTCTCATATAGTCAATATTTTGTCATAATCATTTAGAAGAAAATTCCGGTTAGTAAAACTGCATTTTATATTGCAATGTAAAATAAATATATTCCTCAAGAGCACATATAGGCTTTAAGCATTATCAAAAAATATTCTAATATACAGTTGGCTCTCTATTTAACGGCTTTCAATGGACAGCAAAAAATCGTCCTTAAGTAGAATGCAAACACTATAGTGGAGCATCCGGGACCGGGAAAAGTCGTCTTTAAATAGAGAAAGTCGCTAAATAGAGCGTCGTTAAACATAGATCCAACTGTAGTTCGAAAAAATGCAAAGCGTTATTTTTTTACATAAGCGTAAAGAAACTTTTTAAACATGAGAAACTGTCTGAGAGTTTTATGCTGCATTTACAAAGGCACGTTTTTCTTCTGTTTAAATTTCGTACTTTACTTTTAAAAGCGAAGCAGTGTTTTCCGCATAAAAAAAATATGTCGATGTCCTTCAGGGTAGATGTTTCTCCATTTTGATATATATATGCTTTCGATTTTTTTATTAGAAAAACAGCAATACATTTTCACAGCTAAATATTTTTCCAGCATAAAAAAAATATATATTTACGACTTTTCAAAAAACATTTCGAAATTCGTTTAATATTTTTCTTAAATAATATTGCGGTATGATTTTTTTTTTTAAATATTTTTCATGTAACTATTTTTTTTTAGAAAACAGTTTTTTTTAATTTAGGAGACAAATTAGCGAAATTCTGCACAAAAATATTTTTTTCAGTTTTCTTTGGTTCAGGTTATTGAATACTGCCTACTCATTTTAAATTATACGAAAATATAACTTTTTTTTATAAAACTAAAATATTTTAATGAAAGCTTAAACAAGATTTTTTTTAGTAAACTACTATTTTAATATTATTTGTTACATAAATGTATCTGCGTAAGAAGTTAGATGCAATAAATCATGTTTAAAAAAATTAAACAAATCATGAACTGTCATGTAACCAAAATAGACAGAATTTTGGAATATTTCCTGTAACAGCACTGATTTCCTGAGTTTGTTCAAACATCTCATTATCACTGACGTTTAGAAAATTATATTCATGAACATTTAATGAAATTCACTATATTATAGTTTTGAATAATTAACTAAGATTACCTTTTGTGCACTTTATGTTAATTAAATATTTGCATTCATTTAGCTGCTGTAATTACATGTAAAGAAATTTCCTTAATTCGTTCTAAACCTGACGCAAATTAACCTAGTCCTCAAATGTACTATTCTCAGCTTTTTATACCCATGCATTTGATCTCTAATTTGTAGACACATGTATTTAATTAAAACCAAATATATTTCTCATCGTATTAACTACAAACTTTAATTAACTAATAAGACATTAGAAAAGGAATATATCTTTAATGAAACTGAAATTATTATTGTACACTCTTCATGTTCTCTGAAATCATTTTGATGTAATTATCCTCCATTTACTAGCAAAAATTTTTCAAAAAAAAAAAATGTTTTATCTTTTGACAAAGTTTTTATGTAAGTGATGTATTCAAAATGGGAAACAGAACAAAATATTTCAATTATTTGTCTCAACTTGTTTTTCATTTAAATTGTTTGTAATGCATCACAAAGAAGACATTATGATAGTAAAACTATTTTAGCTCATTTCTATTTTTTTCTTTTGTTTTCTATTTTTTTATTTATTTATGTTAACTCTTTGTAATGATTGTACGTATGTAGTCAAGAAAACTAAGATTTACTTAAAAATATTATATTGACTAAACAATATAAAGAGAGCGAGAGAGGTTTTGAAGGTCAACAAACAGACCGTCCAACCACTTTATATCAAAATACCAATCCAATTATGGCTTCTTATATGCATATATAAAAACTCTTGTGACCAAACCCTCATTCTGCAAAAGGTAAACTCTGACGCCTGACACGCAGTTGAAAATCTTCTTATAACTGCGGAAGGTGCACATGCAAAAGTTCTACTAAAGTATTGAAAAATCTTTTTGAGGTAGCGATCAAAATAAATAAAAACTTTTGTTCTTTCACTAAATGTTCTTTATCAGAGCAAAAATTTCTAAAACACTTTCTCGAAAGCAAGAATACAATTTTTTGTATAAGTATGATGGTACAAATTAAAAATTAGTTAAAATCTATTGCATCTTAACACATTAAAGAATATGCTCAGAAAAAATAATGTTTGCTACATTAAAGAATATGCTCAGATAAATGTAAACACTGTACCTTTTCAAGAACGTAACACTGTCAAGAGCGGAGTTCTTACACTTTACTTTCCATCTAATAAGATTTTCTTCATCTTCTTTGACAAAGTTTTTTTTCCTTTTGAACAAAAGTTTTGAAGTGAAGAGAGTTTATGAAATCTGACATCGCTCATCAGGTAATAATAATTTTTCGAAATTCTTTTGAATGTTCTATCAAAGAAAGAGTTTTTTTTTTTTCATCAGAGCCTCTGATGTTTTCTGCCTCTTTCAGGATTTAGAAAAAGTTATTTACTTAAAAATTGTTAGGAGTTTCCATACTTCTTCCGCTTTTTATTTCGTATCACGGGACAGAAAAGGCCGCAAGGTTGGTGGAAAAAAATTAACTAAATTATTTCAGTTTCGCTTTTTTTCTCAAAAATTTGACATGAAAATCATTTAGATATTTCGGAAAAGTAGAAATAAAATTGAAAAGACAGTAAAGGAAAATAAGAATTACATTTAAAAAAAAAGGGAACCCTTTTACGTGAACCCCTGGTAGCAGACACAGCATGAAATTATGACGTACGTAGCAGATTTTTGCTGCCGACAATTTCTTAGTTGAGGGATGAAAAAGTTTAAGGAGAAAAAAAATTAAATTTCAGTGAAAGAATAGATTTGAACCCTAATTCACAAGCAGCATATGTAGTTGTAGTTTTTAAGCTTAAGATTTATGTTTTAAGCATTTCTTGGTGGTGTTTTAGACTTTAAGTGAATCCACTTTATACTGAAGATTAATTTCGGGTTTTTTAATATGTATCACAGACTACTGAAAAATAGTTGGCACTGAGTATTAACCTAAAAAATCATATTATGTAAAATACGTATGCTATTACTTTTTATAACAACTACGGAAAATTTTGATAACGACGACTTGGATTATTAGTTCACTTTTTGAAAAATGTTATACATTGTGTAGCATTCAGAAGAAAACTCTTTAAATTGTTCTACATTTTAAAAAACAATTTTGGAATTCATTTTAACTAGTCGCGATTAACAGAAGTATGGAAAAAAATAACGTTATCAAGTTCTTGAAACTTTCGCTGTTTAATACTGAACCAACATAATCTGCACGCGACAGCTTTCTTGTTAGTGCCATATAATTTTGCCATTAAATTTCTTTATTTTCCAGCCCACTTTTTCTAAATTTTCAAGCATAGAGGGAATGTCTTTTGAAAAAAGAAAAAATAAAGCAGCCAAAGTACGGACTATCATCGTATTTGTCTCTTTTTCAAGTATGCTTGAGTTACAACGGTAATAAGTTAAAGCTGACGCCGAAATATGTATCAAAGGCGAGCGCCAATGATATTTTATGTAGTAAAAATAAGAATTCAGGAAGAAAAATACGTTTTGAAATAAGAGTTTTTCTGCTGCTGAGAAAACCAAACAGTTGCTTCACTCGGGATAGTCTTTCAAAAAATACTAGCTTTTAAAGAAACCCGACGATAATATTACTGTATCATTTTTTTTTTTTTTTGATATTATCAATATGATTTTAAAGTTGAAATATATTTATTATAACAACACTTCTCTTTCTAAATATATGTCATGATTACGTAACAAAAAATAAGTATGTTTATTTTCTACATTTGCTTGTTTGTTGGGAAAAGAGTATCGCTTCCACGCGATATGCTGATTTAAACTTTTCTTGAAAGCATGTGTACTACTTCTACGAATATGTTTAAAGATACTACGAATATTTTTACTCAAGGAATATTTTTAAAGATAAAATTTAAAAACAAACAACAGAGCTGCACGGATTTTTAAAACACTATTTATTCTTTTACTAAGCCTAAGTCATTTTTTATTTTTTAATTCTCATATTTTTTCCTAAAATGTTCAGCTTACATTAAGTACTTAGACCTTCAAACGTTTAGGTACAATATGTTTTAAGTTGCCTACCGCAAAAAATGGTATTAGCAATACATTGTACAGTTTATATTAGTAGTGCGACATCGATGTCGATAAATTCGTGTCACCGATAATTTTGTCAAAACATCGATGCTTTCACCATCGATGTTCAAGGATCGATGTTTTTTTTCTTCTAACAACGATATAGATGATTTTGAGTCACCAATAATTTTGTTAAAACATAGATGCCTTCCTTTACTATCGACGTTTGAGGATCGATGTTTTTTTAGCATTGATGTTTGAGGGTCGATGTTTTTTCTAACATCGATGTTTGATGATCGATGTTTTTTCTATTAACGATGTTATACTTGCCATATTTTTCCGATATCGATGCTCAACATTTGAGCCAAAAATATCATTAAAAACTTTTAAAGAAGCTTACAGTTTACAGATAAGATTAAAGCTTCATTACCAGTAACTAATTATGAGATTTATTACATCGGAACGAATTTTTTAATTGTTGTCTGTAAAACTAAACTAATATTGAAAAAAAAAATAATAATAACAATATTTTTCTAGAGCACTGTTAAAAAAATTCTGAGTGTTTCTAAACTTTTGTTCAAATATTAGTTTTTTTCTTATTTATTACTATTATTATTATAGTCTTCCACTAAGATACATATGTTCATAAATTATTCTTACCCGCTGTCAACAAATAAGTAATGGAAAAAAAAAAATTTGACTTTAAATATCTACTAAGTTTGAATTTCAATTTTCTACAAATATTTAAATCTTTGAATGTAGCTTGAGTTTGAAATTTATTTTGTATAATTCTTTTATTTTCTTTCGTTGAAACTAAGTCTACTGGGAGAATCATTTTAATTGCGTAGTATAAATTTAAATTTCTGTTCTACACTTTCTTTGTGTGTGTGGATGTTATCAGATTTTTTTACAAATGTCTCTAATTGTTTCCAATTAATTATTAAATAACTAACTTTCAGCTTTTTTAATATTCGGATTGAAATTTAAAAGAGGTTACGAATGTTTTCCAAATAATTTGTACTGATGATTTTTTTTTCTAGTACTTTAAATGTACAAATTATTTATTCCTTTGCATTATTTAACTTTAAATGTTAGTAATTAAAATTAATTTTTTTATTAATTTCTGTCCAAGAATTCCAAACATTTCTCAGTTAGTAAACTTATTAGTGTGCTTTTAGTTCTAGCATTGAAACATTTTTTTAGAATTTATTATGCAAGAATATGCATGAAAAGGGTTTAGTGTTTCAGAACCCTGAAGTTTCAAAACATCAATAGTTTGATGTTGATGTATCGATACTATCGGTATTTTAATTTTGATAATCGATGTTTTCATTTTGATGTCACAGCAGTTGCTCATATGAATATTAATAACGATATTTTAAAAAAAAGGTAAAAGCGATAATAAATTCTTTATTTCATACTAGCGGTAGCCGCACGGCTTTGCCTGCAGTATAATATTTAAAGTTAATTTAATTAACCTATATATTTACAGTAAACGTCTACTTCGCGTTATGTTTTTTTTTTTTTTTTTTAAGATCTCTTCATATTTTTGAAATATTTGAAAGCAGAAACCAGCACTTTTCCCTTCAGGGTCCCCCGTACCTACCAATGTTTGTGGTTTAACCAGTTATATGGGACTCTGAAGACAGCTCTGATTTTTGATCTTTGTGATCCAGACCAGAAGTCGAGCAATCCCTGGATCACCACCTCTAGAGGTATCGTTTCACTTCGAAAACTTTGTCACAACGAGCATATTTTACGTCCCCCAGTCACCATTAATGAAGACGGTGGATCTTCGACCGGCCGGGATCGAACCCCAGGACGTTCCTATTCTATTCAGAGTCACAACTGACTTCAACTGTATTTATGTCGAGGACTGCATACTAAGTGCCTTGCCTCCATTATTTTATATACCGATAGATGGCAGCACCATCACCGGATCGAACAGTTAATGAGAATTTAGAACTAGTCCAAGAGCTAATAGCTACCTGGTGTCAGGACGTTCCAGTCGCAAGTCCGATGCCTTACCGATCAGACCACCACGACCCAACAAAAACCAACAGAAGAACATTTTAAAAGAGGAGGAAAGTTTCCCTTCTGTGCTTCAAACGCAAAATGAGACATTTTCCGAAAACTAAACACTATTGAAAAAACGATGTAATAGCAATATTTTACTAATTTACTGTACATAATTAAATAAAAATTGAGAAAATAAAAGCAGTCGCATTTTTCTAAACAGTTAAAATATTTCAAATTAAATTCTTTTTTACAAAGGAAAGAATTTTGATTGCGAAAAAACGGAAGTTTTTGAAAATATTGTGAACAAAATGAAAAAAAAAAGTAATGAAACAATCAAAGTGAGTAAAGACGTAACCGTGGTAACATACACTAAAAAAATTAAGAAACGTTACTGAGTCTTTCCGTGTAATGTTTCGGGATTTCAATGGTTTTTATCCACTTCCTGGGAATATCAAGTATCATTGTCAAATGGTTTTCTGAATTGCTACAAGTTATCCAAATTCAGATTTCTCTCTGGTATAAAAATGTTTTTACCTTCCAGTTTAAAGATTAACTGAGGGTATTTATAAAGTGTGTCGGTTTCAGTTTGATTTCAGCTCGTCCATGCTGATTTAACTCCAAAGGGAGCGAGTAAGTGTGGACTGCGTATTTTTGTTAGAATTTCAATCAAGTGAGATGCTTGATACTTACTTGCAATTCTGCTTTTGGAGCTGTCTCAATAAATTAGGGTAGCGCCAAGCTGTTATATTGTCCCTACATACGATTATTCTGAAGTTCCTGAGACACGACGGGCTTTAAACGGGAAGATTTCTGGATTTTTCAGGAAGGTTGCTGAATTTTTGCGAAAAACATTCCTGTTTTTTGCGAGATATGTAACTGGCAGAATTTGGGCATATCAGATTCCTAATACTTTCCAGGAATGTTTCTGAATCATTTTTACAGTGTGAACATTGCTAGGCCATTCTTGGCAGCGAGGCAGAATCTGCTTACATTATAAAACACAACGGATATCCACTCCGTCTTCCAATGAGCTCAGGCTTGACATCACTGGCGTCGCAAATAGCAATGTCTTGGCGTTAGTAGAAAACACGTTACAGTTTTTTAGTTTGCATTAATTAAGTTGTCTTCGCCTACAGAATAAAATAATGAAATATCAATCAGGGCAACACAGCTAAAGCTTGGACACCAGTTTTCTGCAATGAAACTTTTGTACATACTCTTGTAATAATATTTTTTCACCCAACAATTTTGGAACCAAAATATCGGATAAGTGAGCTCCCCTTAAATAGGAGCCTTACTTTCAGTAGTGTTACGTGGCCAACCGGAACCCAATCTTGTTGAGACAGTACCATCCCTAGGACACTCTCCCAACAATCACGCGCAATGGATACATTCGGACCAAGTCTTAATGCAATATCGCTGAAAGAACATCCACCGCCTCGTATCCCTAATGCACGATTTCAATCAAACTCTGTGAGCGATTGATAATGGCGTCGTCGTCTTCTGAAATGCATTCTTGTCTAACATCCACTCAGCACGTCGAATTTCACAGATAAATAACGATCACGCACTTTACAGCACACACTTAAAACAACCCTAATTTAAAAGTTCTGATTGGCGCTATTAGCACCATACTTATGCGCGAAGTGCGAAATTTCAATCGATGTCTTCTTTCAGATTTATTAACATGCCTATTAAATTTCTCTTATTTAGCACAAGTCTTTCTTGATGTTGGATTTTTTTCCCACGAGTGTATATTCTAAGATTAAAAATCATTACATTGTACCTATCTCACAACAATTATCAACTTATAAAATCTTATTCACAAGCAGCCTTTTTATTTTTAGGTCTTATTTTATTTAAAATTTTTTATTTTAAATCTATTTTTAAGGAACGTTTACATCAGACTTGCATAATTTTCCAGCCACCAAAATGAATTCTTAGATCAAATATTGTTACATTATACCTGCCTCACACCAATTATCAACCTATAAATTCTTATTCACGCACAGTTTATTCACTTTTACGACCCATTTTATTCATTGTTATTTTTCCTTTCCTTTATTTTGCTACAATAATAATTACAAAACAAGGCAAGGTTATGAATGCTTCTCTTATTTTGAAATTTACAGTACCATTTTCTCTAAGGAAAACTTTCGAAATAGAGAGAGGGCAGGTGCTCTGTGAGAAAAGATTTCATTAAGATTTCACTTCAAACGAACAAGTGTTATTCTTATCACTGAGCTTAATTTTACTCCCACTTGTTTCGTAAAACACTCAGGGAAGATGGAACAAATGCTGATAAGTTTATTATATTCCCGCTTCTGTACGGTCCCAGTCATGACCAGGAATTCTTTGCATGAGACAAAGAGATAAATAATGTTTCCTAGAAAACGGCAGAAAGCTCTTCTGTTGTACGACGGGCAGAAGAATAGGAATGTGAATAAAATTATATTTTTAAACAACTTTGTTTCGATCGTATCACTAAGTTGTTCATTTTTATAAGGACATAACATCTTATGTTTATAAAAGGTTTTTTTTTTTAAACTGTTTCTTAATATTTTCTTGTTTTTTTTTTATTGTTGTCATACAGATGAAACTTTTTCTTTGGAATTGAAAATACCGTTTTCAATTCAATACTCACTGCTCAGGCAAATTTTCTGGATTAGACATCAATCAAAATATGAACTCTGATCAGGATTCAACTCAACGTATTTAATTATTCTGTTTTAGGAAACTCAATCTCAAAATGTGTAGACTAATATTCTAAGCGAGGACATATTGTTGTTTACCATTCTATTCCGAGAGAGTGGAAATTTCCATTCGGTAATGTAATTAGTTATTTATCTCATTGTAATTGGGTCGATGATATGTTGATGCAATGTGCAAAATGCAAGTACAATTTTTCAAATACATTTTTGAAAATAATTGCTGGTGGTATTCAGACATTTCAATTCAAAAACATTGTTCCTTTCCTCACAACAAAATAATTCAAAACTACTTTTTATCAATTATTTTCCATCCATATATTTTTATCATTTTTTAAATTGAAAGCCAAAGAAACAATGTAAGTAGAAACGTTTATCTGGTAAAATATTAAAATCAAAGTAGAATTTATAATTTCACTTTTTAACCATCTATTAATAATACTGTAAGGTTATAAATATGTGTTTTTCCGGCTAAAAATCAGAAATTATTGCTGTGACAAACGTAACCAACAGTGGCGTAATGGTATGATCTGTGTAGCCTTAACAAAGTTACCAGGCTAGGTTTGCCTAAACTATAGTAAATAAGCAGTAGCAAATATGTTCAATAACGTAAAGTCTACTATTCCGACCTCATAAAGTTGTAATATTAAATTAATAGTTGATAAAAAGAAGTTTAAAGTCGTTTCAAGTTTAATCTGAGAGCGAGCAACAGAAATAAGTTAATTTTAGTACACGGTTAAGTCTGCAAACTCCTCAACGTTCTGAACTAACTTCTGCTTTCAAGAACATCTTACAGCCGAAATTTACTTTGATTAGTGTAATTATAATAGTTTGCTTCATTTTCATGAAAATAAAAACAATTAATTCCGAAGTTTCACCTTTATTAACTGATTAAAGTGTTCCCTTTTTTTACTTCCTTTTACGAAAAAAAAGGAAGTACCGTCGACTTCCGCTACAACGCGATCCGACTTACGAAATAGCTATAACGCGATTTTTTCAACAGTAAAGAATTTTTGAGCTACACTGTAAAAACGATGCAGAAACGTTCCTGGAAAATAATAGGCAGCTGATGTGCCCAATTTATTCCAGTAACATATCTTGGAAAAACTAGGAACGTTTTCCGCCAAACATCAGTAACCTTTCTGAAATATTAAGAAATCTCCCCTATTAAAGCCAGTCGTGAACCTTCTAGAAAAATTAAATAGGTTTAATTTATTTGACTAGAACCTTCCTGATTTACCAAGGAAGCTCCAGAAGTATCAGAGCAACCACGGCCCCACTACGCAAAAATTGCAAGCAAGAACCAAGCATAATCCTTGCCTGCAATTCCTGCCTCGCAAAGCTGTGGCTATCCAGTGACTTATTTGCTCCCATTGGAAGCTTAGTCAATTCGGACGGGCCATACACAATCTAAAGTCGATACACTTAATAAACACGCTCCATCAATGTTTAAACTGGTAGCAGAAAATATTTTTCACACCAGTGCAAGGTCTGCATTCGTGCATCTTTTAGGAATTCAGGAAACTTTTTTGCGAAGATACTTGATTTTTTGGGGAAATAGGTGAAAACCTCTGAAATCACGAAACGTTCCACGGAAATAACCAGTAACGTTTCGGAATTTTTTTTACAGTGTAGCGCGAATTCCTCGCCCTCAAAATGAAAATTTTCGGAGGGGAACCGCGGTGTGTAAGTTTTTTTCGTAAATGGACCTTCATCCCTTTAGCATCACTGACTGAAGAAAAACCCACACCGTACTTGACTTTTATTGCTTATACAAACAACTACTTCTCATTTTCCATTATTTTTTTTCATTCTAAATGCGAAAGTTAACGAAATATAACGACACCTAAAAGCCTTGTTTCATCTAAAGTTCATGAAGATAGAAAGAAAATGAGAACGTTTCTGACAATTAAAGAAAAGGTAAAGCTTCTCGAAAAGCTGAAGCTGAACCAAAAAAAAGCTTCGAAGGGTAGCACAACAATTAGGTATGAAGGTATGAGTGAATCTTCCATACGTACAGTTAAAGTCAAGAAAAGGAAATCCATAAAAGTTCACCGAGTAATAGTATCCAAGCAAAATGCAAAAATTATGAAAATGGAAACTGCTCTTTATTGTAAATTAAAGAAACCAGGAAGAGTGGTAATTCTATAGATGGAGACTTTATAAAAGAACCAATGAAGCAATTGTATTTAAAAATATATTAGAGTAACGGTTTCATCACGCAGCATAAATCATCATTATTTTCACTTTTTTTAAGTTACAAATATCATTACTGATCAACTGTACAGTACAACTATAGGGCATTTGTTTTCCTTGCTAAAAGCTGTACGTACGGTATTGGTTTAATTTTTATCTTTCTTTCCCATTGATCATTGTTTTTGTGCATCATAGCAGTATTTTATTTTAAATAAGACGTTTTTTTAAAAATAAAAATAAAAATTCAGTTCTTTATGTAAGAAACAGTAATGTATAGTTAAGAAAAGGATTTTAACTCTTTAAGGTGGTGTTTACAAATGTCTAAAATGATTGGTTATGTTTATAAAAGTTTTTACACATACCCTTTTCCATAACGCTAAATTTCGACTTACGCGAGGGGCCTTGGAACGCATCCCTCGCGTAAGTCGGGACTTGACTGTATTGTATTCCCATGACCCAACAATAGAACTTAATTTCTATTTTGCTCACCCCCAAATGAGTGTTGAGTTTTTTTTTTTTTTTCCTTCAAACCGACCACTAATGGATATATGCCTAAGAACGTATAGACACTAGGGTGATCCGAAAAAACTCATTTTCTTATTTTGAAGCTGTAATAGAGCGGAAAAGTTGCGAATTATAAAGGCAAACAAAGGAAAAAAATAATTATGTATGGAAATTGATTGACGTCTTCCCTTCGCGCATGGGGCCTAAAATTTGACAAAATATGAAAAAAAAAACATCATTTTTGAGATTGTTTTTTAGATTTTTAAACAGATTTTTTTTAATGTTATAGTTTGTGCGTCTTTAAACAGAGCCTCAAAACATTGTGAGTAAATTTGGTTACGATAAGCTGATATCTTTCTGCCGCGCATCGACCCCAAATTTTTCCAAAATAATGAAAAACTTACCTTTTTAATGGGTTTTCTGTATTTGATGAATAATCAGTATTTAAATATAATAGACGAAGTATTTTTTCAGTCGGACTGAAAATGAGATAGAAAAAACAAACTGTCAGGTTGTACGGTAGCGCAAAGCCTTACAAATTCTCGTGTGTATGTGTGTGCAGACGTCGGACAGCAATCCTGGCAACGTCACTCGCCTGCCGGGGATCACTCTCCTCCACGTCATCCCCGCCTTCCTAGAACCATGTTAGCTGTCTCCCAACATTGTTTTTTCAGTCTGCATCTGTCAGTAGTGATCTCAGTAAACTATTATTTAGTTTAATCAAGCTGTTTTCATTCTGCACCTCTTGTCGTTTTTGTCACGATATATGCCTGTGCAATGGACAGTCTGTGTCCTCGTTTTCAATGAGTTGCCCTTTCGCCACAAGTTTAAGCTCTTTGATGGCAAGACAACGGAGCTCAGTATCTCTTAAGGGCCAATTGGTCTTGGTGCACTGTAAAAACGATTCAGAAACGTTCCTGGGCAGCTGACGTGCCCAATTTTTTCCAGTAACATACCTTACAAAAACCAGTAACGTTTGTTTGCTAAAACTCAGTAACCTTCCAAAAATATTCAGAAATCTTCCCGTTTGAAGCTAGTCGCGTATCTGGTACTTTAGAGTAAACTTTGGTAGTATATAACAGCTTGGCACCTTCCTGAGAAAGTTCCATCAGCAGCATTGCAAACACAACCAAAGCAAAGCCAGAACTGCAAGTACGTATCGAGAATTTTACTTGCTTGCGGTTCTTGCAAAGCAACGTACTTATTCGCTCCCTTTGGGAGCTTAATTAGCATAGACCCCGTAATCGTACTGAAGACGATACGCTTTATTAATACGTTCAGTTATTTCTTAAACTGGGAGCTAAAAATGTTTATCACAACAGTGAAAAGTCTTCATTCGTAAAACTTATAGCAATTCAGGAAACTTTTCGACAATGATACTTGATTTTTCAAGGAAGTGGATTCATAGCAGAGAATATTTTTTTGAAACTTGATACTTACAAGAAAGTTCCCCCTTTAAAAACATTCGAAGTCAAAGTACAGATGAATTGAACAAAATGTTGAGTGTTTTATTTAATTCATACGAGCGATCAAGTAGGATATGAGCGATACGTATCAACAAAAAATAAATATACAAAACCATGAACAAAGAAGAAGAGGATAGAAAGAAAACAGTAATGTTGCTTTATAGCATGCAACGATTTTTAGAAATGTTTCTCTTGATACTGTTACGAAAAAAGTTTCCCCTTTTAAAACATTTAATGCCAAAGTACAGATGAATTGAACAAAAAATTGAGCATTTTATTCAACTTATATGAGCGATCAAGTAGGATATGATCGATACGTATCAATAAAAAAATATATAAATGTAAGAAAACCATAAAAAAAGAAGAAAAAAGAAAGGAAACAGAAATGTTGCTTTATAGCGAGAATAATTTCTAGAAAATGTGGCACAGATAGATTGAATGAAATATTTATTTTTTAACTCAATTCATATGAGCGATCGAATAGTATATGAACGATACGTGCCAACACAAAATAAATAAATATACATAACTACAAAAAAAAAAAAAAAAAAGAAGAAGAAAGAAAGGAAAGAAAGAAAGCAACAATGTTCTTCTATAAAAAAATATTTTTTTTTAAATCCTGATACTGTTGCGAAAAAAGTTTTCCCTTTTAAAACATTTGCAGTCGAAGTACAGATTGAAAGCAAGTATTCTAATTTTAGTACAGCTTTCTAAGGTATGTTGCAGCTAACAGAAAAAAAATGCGTAGCTAGAGACACAACAACGGGTCCATATGCATCAGGTGCTCTCTTTTTCACCCAATCTTCTTACCAGCTTGTTGCAGCAGAAAAATGCGGAATATATTCAACAGCCTTATCTCAAAAAAGACTTCCCCTGCATATAAAATTCATGGTAATTTAATTTACGTTCCCACTTAAATTTTCTCACACTTGTATAGTGTGAAACATTTTCTTCATTCTCGGCACGTATTTCCGAGCGACTACATTTTGCAAAAGTGCAATCAACATTGAAACCTTTGCATTTTTGCACAAAAGTCGTTGAAGTGCAAAAATATCAGGCTTTATAACAATTTTAGATAAGACATTTTAAAAAATAATTTTAACAAAGCTGGCGCTGTAACATGAAGGAAAAAAAATGATGCACTTCTGTTTCTACCCAAAACAACAGAAAATATATATACATATATATATATATATCTTTTTTTTTTTGTTTGAAGAAGGCAGTCTCAATTTTTGTTAAAATGGAGAATAAAAAGGGAAATTAAGACAGTGAATGCTTAATTTTTGAAAAGTGATGTCTTATTATACGAGTGTTTCTCAACACTTTTTGACCCCACGAACCGGGAAAAAATACAAAAATATATTTAACAGACCGTTGAATTATTTTTAACTCTTTTTTGTTACAAAAGAAGAAAACTTAATTAGGATTTGTTACATAAAATTAACAAAATTTTTTTATCGTGATTAACTGACATTAATGTTCAAATGTAAACATAGGAAATAGTGGAACTGATTAAACACAAGTAAATAATTCGTTCAGAAAAATCAGAATATTAACGTAAAAATACCGCTTAAAACGCAATTACGACTTATTAATTTTGAATAAAGAAACGGACAGGTAAAAATTTACAAGATCGGTCAAACTCGTCCGCCGACGTTACCAGTTTGCCTAACGAGTGGTTTAGACAATCTGTGTAATAATATTTTTCAAACTGTAACTAAGAGAAAAATTTAGTAAGATTCTGCACATTTCATTGAAAGTGAAGCCTTTAACACACTTCGGAAATAATATAAAAGATATTAAAAGTGTTAATAATACTTTTTAGTTCTGAAAGTTTATATTTTATGTTCTCACACGTTTCATACATTTAAATAATTATAGATTTAATTAAAGTTAAAGAATTTCTGTCTAATAAATTTAGGTCCATATACCGAGAAAACGCTTCTACAAGTTACCAAAACCTTTCATACTATGAACCTTTAAAATTGTAACTTATCCGATTTAGCTTTTGATTTCACTCAAATTATTTGCCTCAAGCATAGGTGAAGTTTTTATAACGTAACATTAACCATGAAAAATCAAAGCTTTCACACGAAATCTAAAATTTTAATCATAACTCGAATTCCCTTATTTATAAAAAATGTTTCTAATTATGCATGTATATTTCCATCTTCGATAAGTGTAACAATGATAATGGAAGTACATACCGCAATTCTATCAGCCCTTTCCTACCGCACTTACATAAAAGTTGTTTTTTAGTGCATGTATGAGTGTTAAGTTACCGCAAATATTTAAGCACATGTTTATCTGTATATGAGACACTTTTTTCGATTTATTTAGTATTTTCAATTATTAAAAATTTAATCTAAAGCGGGAAAATGAAAATAATGAACACTACCACCAAAATTTAAACCTGCAGACCTTTTATTAAAATTCTTTAATAGAAGATATTTTAGCAAAGAAAAGATTAATCTTTTCTTAAAGAACAAGTAAATAGCGACGTTACTAAGACGCTTTGGATTAAGACCACTGAAGCGTAAATTTAACTTTGGAAAAGTTAATTTTGAGCTTCATGCCTTTTTTTTTTTCAATTTTTTCTCCCAGCATAATGGATAATTTTACATCTTTTGAAGACAAAATTATTTTAATGTTGTGGGTAGATATTTATTATGTGGTTTTGAAGTAGAAAACAGGTGGTTGTGCTAAAAAAAAGAAGAAAAAAAGGGGAAGTAAAATATTCTTTGACATAATTTTTTCTTCTTGCTCTTATAAAAAGTTACCCAAGTTTTGTGCTCATTAGGATTAGAAGACCGCTAGTCACCTGATCCTTGACGTCATTCATGGAGGTGAGACCCGTTTCAACAGTTGTGATTAAGTATTTTCAAAAATAATCATTTATACGTGCTAGTAGGCCCTTATATTTCAATTGGTAAATGTAAAGAATCACTAATGTATTAGTTCTGACTGCGCAATTCGAATCAGGAAGTACTCGGCATTAACGACAACATTTATTGAAAGACTAGCACAACAAAACATTAAGACTATTTACAAATTTGAAATGAAACAATATAAAATCCCAAAACCTTCTCAGAGGTGTTAATATTGTAATCACATCACTTTTTCCTGACTCAAAATGTGAAATGTAGCTCAAAACTTTGAGTGAAATTATCTGCATTCGCTCAACATTGGAATTCTATGAAAACAAAATTAAAACTCTCCCCCGTTGCCAAACTGCGTTAGCAAAACTTTCGGAGGCTTAAAAGGGAGATATAAAAAAATGGAGGCGTACCTCAACAGTAAAGTTGTGAGAAAAATAGGAAAGAAAGGTTTAGTTATTGTCTTGCACATTATAATCACATTTGTGTTAAAAACAAAAACAATATAAAAGTGTATCTAACTACAGACAATGGCAACACTGTACATCACTTTTCCGATTTGTTTACATTTTATCAACAGAACCAATGATTGTCAATTTGTCATTTCAAACAGCACACATTTTTAAGAACTTTTATAAACTACTGTCTGACTACCCTGTAAACACGTGTGCTTACCTGCATTAGCAATACAAAAATTATTTCTTTTAATGCGCAAGTTTTAGCAGATTTTTACCAAATACTGTAGTTTTGTTAAAGTTGCATTCTTCTACCAAATAATTTTATCGAATTTAAAGATTAAAATGTTTAGGAATCGTTTAATTCTTCTTCTAAAGCAACAAAAATAGTAATTTTTAGAAAAACGAGTTTAGAGTGAGAATTCACGCACGCATGTGACAAAATATACAACACGGTTTGCTATATATTTCTGTAGAATTTCGAATAAATGTAAATGTTCGAAAATTTCCGGATACGTTCAACAATATAATGTATACATGTAAAAAAAAAATGGGTTGGCGGATTGTAATTTACCTTTTGTCGAGGCATATGTTTGCCTGAACTGGAAAGAGATTTGCTGTCTAGAAAAGCTGTGTTAAATTTTGATACACTTTATTTTAGAATATTATTTAAATTTGCCTTTAGGATTAAATATGTTATAGTAAACAAAAGGTTCAGTTTAAACAAACACAATGTAAATGATATGATACATTGATTATTATATAAACGGTTCAAGTATTAAGTGCATTAAGTGTTAAGAAGTGCCTTTTCCTTTAAAAAATGTTTTTGTCTTTCTCTTTTGAAAAATAAGATTATTTAATTAAAATTGACAAGCATAGTTTTTCGCAAAAATGTGGAAAATAAGGCTAAAAATGTAAAACTTATGTGAACTAGAATAATTACAATATTTTAAAAAAAAATTTTAGGAAGAAAAGCGATGTTAAGTATAATGTACTGTTACCAAATTACGAATATTTAAACAAAAGGCAAAAACTAATTTGAAAAAAGAAAATCAAATGTAAATAATGTTTGATATAGTTAAATATTTGTAAGCTTTTGCTGCCATTTAAACGTAAAGAATTTCCTTTATTTTTCCCAATACATTCTTTTAGCCGATCCATTTAAATTGCTTAAAATCAATTATCAAAATTTTTTCAAACAGCTCAATTTTTGTTGATATTTCACTATAATCTTGTTCCATATATTTTAAAATTTCAAACAAAAAAATCCATCATATAAACTGATTTTGTTTTTTAATTTTGCTTTTACAAAATCCCTTTTTGTTCTGAATTTGAGGATGAAATATACCATCAATTTCTTTTTAGCTCTAGATATTTCATTTTCGGTTTAAAATATAATCATTTATCTGACAAGTCTCATAATCCAACCGCAAGGTGTTCAACAGTTTTGTGTTTCAATTATGTAAATGTTTCTCCCGGTGCATTTAAAGGTGTGCCAAAGACAAACCACAAAAATAAACGAATAAAATAGTTTGTGATGTTTGTGCTTTACTAATGTTGATGGTATCAATTTGTTTTTTTCACTAGATATTATTTCATTTCTTTTACTACACATGTTAAGGAAAAGGATTTTTTGCTTATCCCATATAACTGGAAAATATCGCCCACGGTGAAAAAAAAGCAGTTGTATAAATCACATTGATCAATTTTAATTAAGCTTGAACATTGTTTTCATAATTGAAATATATATATAGGTCTGTATTATGTTTAGAAATCATACTGGAGTAAACCTGTCCTACATAAGAGAAGTAGAATGCATATTAGTCTATTATGAGTTAGGGTGGTCCAAAGTGGGTAGGTTTTCGAAGAACACTCGAAAATTGAAATTTTTTCATTTAATTCGCAACAATTTCATTTTTGTTTCCTAGCAGGGATCTTGAACTTCAAAATAAAAAGCGATTTTTGTATTATTTCAAACCCAAATATTATTTATTATCAAACTTAACAAACATGTGAAAAACCCGCTTTGCCCTACCAGGGAGCCCAAAGTAGGTAAGCTTAACTAATTGTGGTTTGGTACATTTCCTAATCAAATATGAATTTCTAAATGATTAAAATAGTTGACTATCTACCTGCCATTATATAAAAAAATATAAAATAGTTGTACTTATCCAATTTAAAGTCAGTAAATTTGTTTATAAAACATAAAGAAAGAACTGAGTTAATTAATAGACTAATTAATTGCCATCCTAAAAAATAACTTTTTAAAGTTACACGTATCCTATTGAAAGAGAAAATCTGAGAGAAAGAAATTTTAAATAAATATATGATTAAATCTTATACCCGCTTGGCTCAGGGGTGTTCGGGTAAATACGACACTAACACGCCATGGAGGGGGGGGGGGCATACGAAGGACTACCAGCTTTGGACACCCTACTTGATTTTGGCCACTCTCCCCTATGGATTTATAAAGTTCAGACATGAACTCGAAAATATCTACTTCTTGCAGGTTGCTTTTGTGTAGATTTGAGTTAGAATACTTTCCCAAAATTGCCAGATAGTTTTGCAAAATGTAGCCAAAATCATATCCTAACATATCAGACTTTTATATGACCCAAATTTTATAATGGTATTACCAATTGTACTAGTATTTTTAAATTTTTGAAACATATCAAAAAACTTTCCCTTTTATAGAGCTAAAAATACATACTACTGCATGAAAAACTTCACATACTCTCTGAAGTACACTTGCTACCAGTTTAATTTGAATTGTCATTTGTTAAACTCTGAGTCATTAAGAGTACACTAATTGAAGTTCCCACGCATTATATTTCACAGTTCAGGAGCAACAACTTAAAAAATACCTAGTTTTCCTTTCTTTCTTCTAAACTTTTTTTTAACTAAAAACTTAAGCATTTCAAAAATCTTCATTCTTATAGTTTAAAAATATTTAACACGGCTTGAAAAACTTCCCATACCGCCTTTGGTACTTTCACCAACAATTTGATTGATATGAACTAAAATTCGAAAACTTCTGTGTTATTATTAGTACACTTACTTCCCATGTATTATATTTCACGGATTAGAAACAAATACTTAATACCTAATTTTTCTTTCTTCCATCTAAACTTTTATTCCTCTAAAATTCAAGCATTTCAAAAGCATTCATTTTTATAGTTTTATAAATATTTAACACGACTTGAAAAACTTTCCATACTCTACTCTCGCCACCAATTTGAGTGATATAAATAGAAAATTTCAGTTTAATTAGGAGTACACTAACTTCCCACTCATTATATTTCACGGTTCAGGAACAACTAATAAGAAAATTTTTCATTTTCCCATCAAAACGTCGATTCTTCGAAAATTCAGGCATTTCAAAAACATTCCCTTTCATGTCGGCAGAGATCATTACTCTTATACTTCAGTTGTTAAAAAGCTGCGCTGAAGACGATGTTCTGTACTTGTAATGATTTCCTAAATAATTGATGGACACAGAAAAGAAGAGGAAAATCTGATGATATGTTCCGGTTCGGTTCTACATATTTCATTGTTACATCCCAGAATGCATTAATCTGCTGAAGAACTGATTATTCAATTAAACGGGGTCATTCGTATTTACCATTCCGTTCCCGCAAAATGTGAAGTTCGATTTCGTTTAATGCAATTGGTTATTTTCATGGTTATTAATTACAGTTGAGGACTGTGATAAATGAACTTGGTACACTGTCGATGTTTCCGTTTTTTCGTTTTTGATGGTACATAAACGCATGTACTATACAAAAGAATTTAATACAAACTTTTAGTGACTTTTGTGTACTGATGATCTGTCTTATACTTCAATGAATCTTTTTTTTAATCATTGCATTAGTTTTGAAGTTTAGCCTAAAGTTTTGTGCTTTCGGGAAAATTAAGTTAACTGAAAAATTTTATGCAGAGTTACTCAAGAATCTCTGGACTCTCAAGACAAGAACTGCATTAATTTTTGACGATTTTTCGTTTGCATGTAACCAGTACAGGATATATGGGAGGGCGAACAAGCCGAGGTCTTTCCCCCGGGTGACATCATCTAGGGAAAGGGTGGAAAATTTACCCTTTTTCCAGTTTTTTTTCGTTAAAACTCTATATAAAAGATTGAACGTAAATGGATAAGGAAGTTAGTTTCAAGCTTTTCCCCGGTTTTGGAAAAACCTATCTGGCACTATATGTTGCCGAGGAGGTTAGAAATTGGCATGCCTAGACATTTTACATAACGCCTAAATCTCTACGGCAGTGTGTGAAACGATTCAAATTTCACGCGCTTTCTAGGAGTTATATAGAATGCCAAATGAGAGAAACTATCAAAGAAAAAAATACAATTCTGTTTTGTTTTAAAAATGCAATATAATGTTATTCGAAATTTTATTCATGGCTACCATGCAGTACCAAGTATGGCAATTATATTTTTTAATTTTTTACATGAAAAAATTGTTTTCCTTTATTAGAAAAGTATAACATTGGTTTTCCACACTTTAATTTGAATTTACGCATTTTGGATTTCTTTATGGCATCCCACACTGTAAAAACGATTCAGAAACGTTCCTGGAAAATAATGGGCAGCTGATGTGTCCAATTTCTTCCAGTAACATATCTTGGAAAAATCGGGAATGCTTTCCGCTAAAAGTCAGTAACCATTCTGAACTTAACCTTGAAATTTTATGAAGAAGTGTGAAATCTGTCCTGTGAAAGCCAGTCATGTCTCTAGAACCTCCTAGAAATATTAAGTAGGTTCAGTGTAATTGATTAGAACCTTCCTAATTTATCGAGAAGGCTCCATGAAAATCAGAGAGCCCACGGCTACGCAAGAAGGAACCAAGCATATCTCTTGCCTGCACTTCCTGCCTTGCAAAGACTGTAACTATCCATTGGCATGTTTCGCTCTCATTGGGAGCTTAGTCACTCTGGACAGGCCGTAAGCGAGCTTAGGCCGATACACTTAATAAACACGCTTATTCAATCTCTAAACTGGTTGCTAAAAATATTTTCCAGAACAGTGAAAAGTTTGCACGCGTGCAACTTGTAGCGATTCAGGAAACTTTTTTGTGATGATACTTGTTTTTACGAGGAAATAGGTGAAAACGTGTGAGATATCGAGACGTTCCACGAAAATAACCAGTAACGTTTCGGAATTTTTTTACAGTGCATGTATATATTCGTAGAAAAATAATTATATTTCTAAAGAACGTCATTTATATAACACCGTATCAGACCTTTTTCATTATTTGCCTAAATAGTATTTGTCATTCTATGTCTGTAGAATGCCATGGGAAAGTGTACAGGGTGTTCCGTTTCAACCTGCAAGACCTCTATTTTTGCAACCATTAGTCCTAGATGCATACATTCAATTAAAAAAATGTTTAAAATCAGATGTTGAGTTAAGATATTGAAAGTTTGAAATAAAAATAAAGATGAGTCAGAAATACAAAATTTAACTTTTTATTCGTGCCGCAGGTCTCCTAACTTATGTTTAGGGAAATAATCTCCATTGAAAAATAATTTCAACGCAAAAAGTTTGAAATTAGTACAACCAATATTCACCGAGATATGAAACGCAGCGTTTTATGACTTACGCTACCTTACACTCACCGTCAATAACACTTTTTGGGGAAAAAGACAAGCGGTTAGCAAGTGTTAAAAATTATGGGTGTGCATAGAGTGGTTTTTCAAACTGTTCGAAGCTTTGCAGTGTGTTTTTGCAATAGTAATAAAAAATATACACTTTTTTTTTTACTTTGACATCCTGTCATAGTTCCAATCTCATCTTCTGTATGGTCCCTTAATTCTTTGAACTGGAATATCTCATCGAGTTTTGGTGACACAAATGTCAAGTTTTTCTGTCAGTAATAGTTTTCAATGGGGATTATTTCTCTAAATATAAGTTAGGGGACCTAGTGTCCGTATGAAATTTTGTATTTTTTAACTCATTTTCTTCTTTACTTGCAACTTTCAATATCTTAATTCTGCATCTGATTTTGAACATTTTTGCAATTGTAAGTATGCATCTAGGACTAACGGTTGCGAAAATAGAGGTCTTGCAGCTTTAAACGGTACAAGTTGTATAATACTTCGTCAGCATGCTTCATACTTTTTCTTAAAAGGTCCGGCATCATACAACAATGCATAGGTAATCAATAGAATGCTGACGCTTCATACTTTGCCGGTATCATACATAAGAACACTATAAATTCACGGTAGACGTTGAAAATATGTTTGGAACACTTTCATACAGAAAAGTGCACCAACTTCCTGAATGCACACTAAAATTTGTTCCGAATAGACTTCAAAGAAAATGCGTTCAAATGTCCAGATAGAGTTTCAAACGTGATCCGCACATGATGTTTGTTAGCTTGAAGCTTGCGATCATATTTAAGGACATATATTGTGATATATTCTATCGTACAAACATTAATGCAACAGATTTCTTTACCTACCAGTATATTGCCTAAAAAGAGTAGTGTGCCAATCGACGGACGAAACGTGAGGTCAGATCTGCAGAAAAAGCAGATGGCGCTGCGCATAGGAGCACGCTATGTTTCTCAATCAGACTCGTTTTGAATGGGCGATTACGTGCTAATTTTGCTGCTTATAAAGTTTTTCGGATCGAACTTTTTTCAACGTGAAAGATAGATTTTCCAACAAGTTCTATATGTGGCGGGGTGTTTATTTATTTTTCGAAGCCGCACAAACATTACATGACACCTCTTTAATGAATATAGAACTCTATAAGCTTTTAAAGTATTTTATTTAAAATAAGTTATTGAAACTTTAGCACTAGTTTGTTGGTGCAATAATGGTTTCGTATTTTACTTTATTTCTTCAGATATTTCATTACAGCAATTGGCGTGACCTTTCATCGTTCCTGGAAAGAAAAAAGGAAACTGGATGGTAAAATTTATCAAAAGAAGACTTTTAAAGAGCTGCGAGTCTCTTATTTCTTTATTAAAGCTGCTTCTGAATTATTTCAGGGAATTTCCATATCATTTGCTAAAATATGCAGTCTGAAATTGAAAATTAGATATTAAAAAAAATTGTTAAATTTAGAATTTATTTTACGATTAAAAAAAAAAACAATAGTTTATAAGTTGTTTTTAAAATATTTTGTCTCATTATGAAGGTTGCGTTTGGGGGGTATTTGCTAAAATTGCAGGGGGAAG